>NW_028168073.1:0-276009 GCF_964237585.1 Gallinula chloropus | reverse complement strand
ACCGAGAGGAGCCTGTGGCCTGAAGGGCCCCAAGGGGGCCCCAAAGCAGCCCCTCTCCATTTGGGTCTGGGGGTTTTCGTTGGGCATGGATACCTGAGAGGTACCTGCAAGGTTACAGTTCGCGGCCCGAGAAGCACTCTCCGGCCAACATGCACAACTGCAGCAACAGCTCCCAAACCGAAGGAGCCAGGACCCAAAGACCTAGCTGGCCTGAAGGGCCCCCAGGGGGCCCCCAAGCAGCCCCTCTCAATTTGGGTCTGGGGGCTTTCGTTGGGCATGGAACCTGGGAGATTCCTGCAAGGTTGCAGTTCGCGGCCCGAGAAGCACTCCCCGGCCAACATGCCCAACTGCAGCAACAGCTCCCAAAGCGAAGGAGCCAGGACCCAAAGAGCTAGGTGGCCTGAAGGGCCCCCAGGGGGCCCCCAAGCAGCCCCTCTCCATTTGGGTCTGGGGGCTTTTGTTGCGCCGGGAACCTGGGAGATTCCTGCAAGGTTGCAGTTCGCGGCCCGAGAAGCACTCTCCGGCCAACATGCCCAACTGCAGCAACAGCTCCCAAAGCGAAGGAGCCAGGACCCAAAGACCTAGCTGGCCTGAAGGGCCCCAAGGGGGCCCCCAAGCAGCCCCTCTCCATTTGGGTCTGGGGGCTTTCGTTGGGCCGGGAACCTGGGAGATTCCTGCAAGGTTGCAGTTCGCGGCCCGAGAAGCACTCTCCTGCCAACATGCCCAACTGCAGCAACAGCTCCCAAAGCGAAGGAGCCAGGACCCAAAGACCTAGCTGGCCTGAAGGGCCCCCAGGGGGCCCCCAAGCAGCCCCTCTCAATTTGGGTCTGGGGGCTTTCGTTGGGCGGGGAACCTGGGAGATTCCTGCAAGGTTGCAGTTCGCGGCCCGAGAAGCACTCTCCGCCCAACATGCCCAACTGCAGCAACAGCTCCCAAAGCGAAGGAGCCAGGACCCAAAGACCTAGCTGGCCTGAAGGGCCCCCAGGGGGCCCCCAAGCAGCCCCTCTCCATTTGGGTCTGGGGGCTTTCGTTGGGCCGGGAACCTGGGAGATTCCTGCAAGGTTGCAGTTCGAGGCCCGAGAAGCACTCTCCGGCCAACATGCTCAACTGCAGCAACAGCTCCCAAACCGAATGAGCCAGGACACAAAGACCTAGCTGGCCTGAAGGGCCCCCAGGGGGCCCCCAAGTAGCCCCTCTCCATTTTGGTCTGGGGGCTTTCGTTGGGCATGTATACCTGAGAGGTACCTGCAAGGTTACAGTTCGCGGCCCGAGAAGCACTCTCCGGCCAACATGCCCAACTGCAGCAACAGCTCCCAAACCGAAGGAGCCAGGACCCAAAGACCTAGCTGGCCTGAAGGGCCCCCAGGGGGCCCCCAAGCAGCCCCTCTCCATTTGGGTCTGGGGGCTTTCGTTGGGCCGGGAACCTGGGAGATTCCTGCAAGGTTGCAGTTCGCGGCCCGAGAAGCACTCTCCGCCCAACATGCCCAACTGCAGCAACAGCTCCCAAAGCGAAGGAGCCAGGACCCAAAGACCTAGCTGGCCTGAAGGGCCCCCAGGGGGCCCCCAAGCAGCCCCTCTCCATTTGGGTCTGGGGGCTTTTGTTGGGCCGGGAACCTGGGAGATTCCTGCAAGGTTGCAGTTCGCGGCCCGAGAAGCACTCTCCGGCCAACATGCCCAACTGCAGCAACAGCTCCCAAAGCGAAGGAGCCAGGACCCAAAGAGCTAGGTGGCCTGAAGGGCCCCCAGGGGGCCCCCAAGCAGCCCCTCTCCATTTGGGTTTGGGGGCTTTCGTTGGGCCGGGAACCTGGGAGATTCCTGCAAGGTTGCAGTTCTCGGCCCGAGAAGCACTCTCCGGCCAACATGCCCAACTGCAGCAACAGCTCCCAAACCGAATGAGCCAGGACACAAAGACCTAGCTGGCCTGAAGGGCCCCCAGGGGGCCCCCAAGTAGCCCCTCTCCATTTGGGTCTGGGGGCTTTCGTTGGGCATGGATACCTGAGAGGTACCTGCAAGGTTACAGTTCGCGGCCCGAGAAGCACTCTCCGGCCAACATGCCCAACTGCAGCAACAGCTCCCAAAGCGAAGGAGCCAGGACCCAAAGAGCTAGGTGGCCTGAAGGGCCCCCAGGGGGCCCCCAAGCAGCCCCTCTCAATTTGGGTCTGGGGGCTTTCGTTGGGCATGGAACCTGGGAGATTCCTGCAAGGTTGCAGTTCGCGGCCCGAGAAGCACTCCCCGGCCAACATGCCCAACTGCAGCAACAGCTCCCAAACCGAAGGAGCCAGGACCCAAAGAGCTAGGTGGCCTGAAGGGCCCCCAGGGGGCCCCCAAGCAGCCCCTCTCAATTTGGGTCTGGGGGCTTTCGTTGGGCCGGGAACCTGGGAGAATCCTGCAAGGTTGCAGTTCGCGGCCCGAGAAGCACTCTCCGGCCAACATGCCCAACTGCAGCAACAGTTCCCAAACCGAAGGAGCCAGGACCCAAAGACCTAGCTGGCCTGAAGGGCCCCCATGGGGCCCCCAAGCAGCCCCTCTCAATTTGGGTCTGGGGGCTTTCGTTGGGCATGTATACCTGAGAGGTACCTGCAAGGTTGCAGTTCGCGGCCCGAGAAGCACTCTCCGGCCAACATGCCCAACTGCAGCAACAGCTCCCAAACCGAAGGAGCCAGGACCCAAAGACCTAGCTGGCCTGAAGGGCCCCCAGGGGGCCCCCAAGGGGCTCCTCTCCATTTGGGTCTGGGGGCTTTAGTTGGGCCGGGAACCTGAGAGGTACCTGCAAGGTTGCAGTTCGCGGCCGGAGAAGCACTCTCCGGCCAACATGCCCAACTGCAGCAACAGCTCCCAAACCGAAGGAGCCAGGACCCAAAGACCTAGCTGGCCTGAAGGGCCCCCAGGGGGCCCCCAAGCAGCCCCTCTCCATTTGGGTTTGGGGGCTTTCGTTGGGCCGGGAACCTGGGAGATTCCTGCAAGGTTGCAGTTCTCGGCCCGAGAAGCACTCTCCGGCCAACATGCCCAACTGCAGCAACAGCTCCCAAACCGAATGAGCCAGGACACAAAGACCTAGCTGGCCTGAAGGGCCCCCAGGGGGCCCCCAAGTAGCCCCTCTCCTTTTGGGTCTGGGGGCTTTCGTTGGGCATGTATACCTGAGAGGTACCTGCAAGGTTGCAGTTCGCGGCCCGAGAAGCACTCTCCGGCCAACATGCCCAACTGCAGCAACAGCTCCCAAAGCGAAGGAGCCAGGACCCAAAGACCTAGCTGGCCTGAAGGGCCCCCAGGGGGCCCCCAAGCAGCCCCTCTCCATTTGGGTCTGGGGGCTTTCGTTGGGCGGGGAACCTGGGAGATTCATGCAAGGTTGCAGTTCGCGGCCCGAGAAGCACCCTCCGGCCAACATGCCCAACTGCAGCAACAGCTCCCAAAGCGAAGGAGCCAGGACCCAAAGACCTAGCTGGCCTGAAGGGCCCCCAGGGGGCCCCCAAGCAGCCCCTCTCCATTTGGGTCTGGGGGTTTTCGTTGGGCCGGGAACCTGAGAGGTACCTGCAAGGTTGCAGTTCGCGGCCGGAGAAGCACTCTCCGGCCAACATGCCCAACTGCAGCAACAGCTCCCAAAGCGAAGGAGCCAGGACACAAAGACCTAGCTGGCCTGAAGGGCCCCCAGGGGGCCCCCAAGCAGCCCCTCTCCATTTGGGTCTGGGGGCTTTCGTTGGGCATGTATACCTGAGAGGTACCTGGAAGTTACAGTTCGCGGCCCGAGAAGCACTCTCCGGCCAACATGCCCAACTGCAGCAACAGCTCCCAAAGCGAAGGAGCCAGGACCCAAAGACCTAGCTGGCCTGAAGGGCCCCCAGGGGGCCCCCAAGCAGCCCCTCTCCATTTGGGTCTGGGGGCTTTCGTTGGGCCAGGAATCTGGGAGGTACCTGCAAGGTTGCAGTTCGCGGCCCGAGAAGCACTCTCCGGCCAACATGCCCAACTGCAGCAACAGCTCCCAAACCGAAGGAGCCAGGACACAAAGACCTAGCTGGCCTGAAGGGCCCCAAGGGGGCCCCCAAGCAGCCCCTCTCCATTTGGGTCTGGGGGCTTTTGTTGGGCCGGGAACCTGGGAGATTCCTGCAAGGTTGCAGTTCGCGGCCCGAGAAGCACTCTCCGGCCAACATGCCCAACTGCAGCAACAGCTCCCAAAGCGAAGGAGCCAGGACCCAAAGACCTAGCTGGCCTGAAGGGCCCCCAGGGGGCCCCCAAGCAGCCCCTCTCCATTTGGGTCTGGGGGCTTTCGTTGGGCCGGGAACCTGGGAGAATCCTGCAAGGTTGCAGTTCGCGGCCCGAGAAGCACTCTCCGGCCAACATGCCCAACTGCAGCAACAGCTCCCAAACCGAAGGAGCCAGGACCCAAAGACCTAGCTGGCCTGAAGGGCCCCCAGGGGGCCCCCAAGCAGCCCCTCTCAATTTGGGTCTGGGGGCTTTCGTTGGGCCGGGAACCTGGGAGATTCCTCCAAGGTTGCAATTCGAGGCCCGAGAAGCACTCTCCGGCCAACATGCCCAACTGCAGCAACAGCTCCCAAACCGAAGGAGCCAGGACACAAAGACCTAGCTGGCCTGAAGGGCCCCAAGGGGGCCCCCAAGCAGCCCCTCTCCATTTGGGTCTGGGGGCTTTTGTTGGGCCGGGAACCTGGGAGATTCCTGCAAGGTTGCAGTTCGTGGCCCGAGAAGCACTCTCCGGCCAACATGCCCAACTGCAGCAACAGCTCCCAAAGCGAAGGAGCCAGGACCCAAAGACCTAGCTGGCCTGAAGGGCCCCAAGGGGGACCCCAAGCAGCCCCTCTCCATTTGGGTCTGGGGGCTTTCGTTGGGCCGGGAACCTGGGAGAATCCTGCAAGGTTGCAGTTCGCGGCCCGAGAAGCACTCTCCGGCCAACATGCCCAACTGCAGCAACAGCTCCCAAACCGAAGGAGCCAGGACCCAAAGACCTAGCTGGCCTGAAGGGCCCCCAGGGGGCCCCCAAGCAGCCCCTCTCAATTTGGGTCTGGGGGCTTTCGTTGGGCCGGGAACCTGGGAGAATCCTGCAAGGTTGCAGTTCGAGGCCCGAGAAGCACTCTCCGGCCAACATGCCCAACTGCAGCAACAGCTCCCAAACCGAAGGAGCCAGGACACAAAGACCTAGCTGGCCTGAAGGGCCCCAAGGGGGCCCCCAAGCAGCCCCTCTCCATTTGGGTCTGGGGGCTTTCGTTGGGCCGGGAACCTGGGAGATTCCTGCAAGGTTGCAGTTCGCGGCCCGAGAAGCACTCTCCGGCCAACATGCCCAACTGCAGCAACAGCTCCCAAAGCGAAGGAGCCAGGACCCAAAGACCTAGCTGGCCTGAAGGGCCCCAAGGGGGACCCCAAGCAGCCCCTCTCCATTTGGGTCTGGGGGCTTTCGTTGGGCCGGGAACCTGGGAGAATCCTGCAAGGTTGCAGTTCGCGGCCCGAGAAGCACTCTCCGGCCAACATGCCCAACTGCAGCAACAGCTCCCAAACCGAAGGAGCCAGGACCCAAAGACCTAGCTGGCCTGAAGGGCCCCCATGGGGCCCCCAAGCAGCCCCTCTCAATTTGGGTCTGGGGGCTTTCGTTGGGCCGGGAACCTGGGAGATTCCTGCAAGGTTGCAGTTCGCGGCCCGAGAAGCACTCTCCGGCCAACATGCCCAACTGCAGCAACAGCTCCCAAAGCGAAGGAGCCAGGACCCAAAAACCTAGCTGGCCTGAAGGGCCCCCAGGGGGCCCCCAAGCAGCCCCTCTCCATTTGGGTCTGGGGGCTTTTGTTGGGCATGTATACCTGAGAGGTACCTGGAAGTTACACTTCGCGGCCCGAGAAGCACTCTCCGGCCAACATGCCCAACTGCAGCAACAGCTCCCAAAGCGAAGGAGCCAGGACACAAAGACCTAGCTGGCCTGAAGGGCCCCCAGGGGGCCCCCAAGCAGCCCCTCTCCATTTGGGTCTGGGGGTTTTCGTTGGGCCGGGAACCTGGGAGGTACCTGCAAGGTTGCAGTTCGCGGCCCGAGAAGCACTCTCCGGCCAACATGCCCAACTGCAGCAACAGCTCCCAAACCGAAGGAGCCAGGACCCAAAGACCTAGCTGGCCTGAAGGGCCCCCAGGGGGGCCCCAAGCAGCCCCTCTCCATTTGGGTCTGGGGGCTTTCGTTGGGCCGGGAACCTGGGAGAATCCTGCAAGGTTGCAGTTCGCGGCCGGAGAAGCACTCTCCGGGCAACATGCCCAACTGCAGCAACAGCTCCCAAAGCGAAGGAGCCAGGACCCAAAGACCTAGCTCGCCTGAAGGGCCCCCAGGGGGCCCCCAAGCAGCCCCTCTCAATTTGGGTCTGGGGGCTTTCGTTGGGCCGGGAACCTGGGAGAATCCTGCAAGGTTGCAGTTCGCGGCCCGAGAAGCACTCTCCGCCCAACATGCCCAACTGCAGCAACAGCTCCCAAACTGAAGGAGCCAGGACCCAAAGAGCTAGGTGGCCTGAAGGGCCCCCAGGGGGCCCCCAAGCAGCCCCTCTCCATTTGGGTTTGGGGGCTTTCGTTGGGCCGGGAACCTGGGAGAATCCTGCAAGGTTGCAGTTCGCGGCCCGAGAAGCACTCTCCGGCCAACATGCTCAACTGCAGCAACAGCTCCCAAACCGAAGGAGCCAGGACCCAAAGACCTAGCTGGCCTGAAGGGCCCCAAGGGGGCCCCAAAGCAGCCCCTCTCCATTTGGGTCTGGGGGTTTTCGTTGGGCATGGATACCTGAGAGGTACCTGCAAGGTTACAGTTCGCGGCCCGAGAAGCACTCTCCGGCCAACATGCACAACTGCAGCAACAGCTCCCAAACCGAAGGAGCCAGGACCCAAAGACCTAGCTGGCCTGAAGGGCCCCCAGGGGGCCCCCAAGCAGCCCCTCTCAATTTGGGTCTGGGGGCTTTCGTTGGGCATGGAACCTGGGAGATTCCTGCAAGGTTGCAGTTCGCGGCCCGAGAAGCACTCCCCGGCCAACATGCCCAACTGCAGCAACAGCTCCCAAAGCGAAGGAGCCAGGACCCAAAGAGCTAGGTGGCCTGAAGGGCCCCCAGGGGGCCCCCAAGCAGCCCCTCTCCATTTGGGTCTGGGGGCTTTTGTTGCGCCGGGAACCTGGGAGATTCCTGCAAGGTTGCAGTTCGCGGCCCGAGAAGCACTCTCCGGCCAACATGCCCAACTGCAGCAACAGCTCCCAAAGCGAAGGAGCCAGGACCCAAAGACCTAGCTGGCCTGAAGGGCCCCAAGGGGGCCCCCAAGCAGCCCCTCTCCATTTGGGTCTGGGGGCTTTCGTTGGGCCGGGAACCTGGGAGATTCCTGCAAGGTTGCAGTTCGCGGCCCGAGAAGCACTCTCCTGCCAACATGCCCAACTGCAGCAACAGCTCCCAAAGCGAAGGAGCCAGGACCCAAAGACCTAGCTGGCCTGAAGGGCCCCCAGGGGGCCCCCAAGCAGCCCCTCTCAATTTGGGTCTGGGGGCTTTCGTTGGGCGGGGAACCTGGGAGATTCCTGCAAGGTTGCAGTTCGCGGCCCGAGAAGCACTCTCCGCCCAACATGCCCAACTGCAGCAACAGCTCCCAAAGCGAAGGAGCCAGGACCCAAAGACCTAGCTGGCCTGAAGGGCCCCCAGGGGGCCCCCAAGCAGCCCCTCTCCATTTGGGTCTGGGGGCTTTCGTTGGGCCGGGAACCTGGGAGATTCCTGCAAGGTTGCAGTTCGAGGCCCGAGAAGCACTCTCCGGCCAACATGCTCAACTGCAGCAACAGCTCCCAAACCGAATGAGCCAGGACACAAAGACCTAGCTGGCCTGAAGGGCCCCCAGGGGGCCCCCAAGTAGCCCCTCTCCATTTTGGTCTGGGGGCTTTCGTTGGGCATGTATACCTGAGAGGTACCTGCAAGGTTACAGTTCGCGGCCCGAGAAGCACTCTCCGGCCAACATGCCCAACTGCAGCAACAGCTCCCAAACCGAAGGAGCCAGGACCCAAAGACCTAGCTGGCCTGAAGGGCCCCCAGGGGGCCCCCAAGCAGCCCCTCTCCATTTGGGTCTGGGGGCTTTCGTTGGGCCGGGAACCTGGGAGATTCCTGCAAGGTTGCAGTTCGCGGCCCGAGAAGCACTCTCCGCCCAACATGCCCAACTGCAGCAACAGCTCCCAAAGCGAAGGAGCCAGGACCCAAAGACCTAGCTGGCCTGAAGGGCCCCCAGGGGGCCCCCAAGCAGCCCCTCTCCATTTGGGTCTGGGGGCTTTTGTTGGGCCGGGAACCTGGGAGATTCCTGCAAGGTTGCAGTTCGCGGCCCGAGAAGCACTCTCCGGCCAACATGCCCAACTGCAGCAACAGCTCCCAAAGCGAAGGAGCCAGGACCCAAAGAGCTAGGTGGCCTGAAGGGCCCCCAGGGGGCCCCCAAGCAGCCCCTCTCCATTTGGGTTTGGGGGCTTTCGTTGGGCCGGGAACCTGGGAGATTCCTGCAAGGTTGCAGTTCTCGGCCCGAGAAGCACTCTCCGGCCAACATGCCCAACTGCAGCAACAGCTCCCAAACCGAATGAGCCAGGACACAAAGACCTAGCTGGCCTGAAGGGCCCCCAGGGGGCCCCCAAGTAGCCCCTCTCCATTTGGGTCTGGGGGCTTTCGTTGGGCATGGATACCTGAGAGGTACCTGCAAGGTTACAGTTCGCGGCCCGAGAAGCACTCTCCGGCCAACATGCCCAACTGCAGCAACAGCTCCCAAAGCGAAGGAGCCAGGACCCAAAGAGCTAGGTGGCCTGAAGGGCCCCCAGGGGGCCCCCAAGCAGCCCCTCTCAATTTGGGTCTGGGGGCTTTCGTTGGGCATGGAACCTGGGAGATTCCTGCAAGGTTGCAGTTCGCGGCCCGAGAAGCACTCCCCGGCCAACATGCCCAACTGCAGCAACAGCTCCCAAACCGAAGGAGCCAGGACCCAAAGAGCTAGGTGGCCTGAAGGGCCCCCAGGGGGCCCCCAAGCAGCCCCTCTCCATTTGGGTCTGGGGGCTTTCGTTGGGCCGGGAACCTGGGAGAATCCTGCAAGGTTGCAGTTCGCGGCCCGAGAAGCACTCTCCGGCCAACATGCCCAACTGCAGCAACAGTTCCCAAACCGAAGGAGCCAGGACCCAAAGACCTAGCTGGCCTGAAGGGCCCCCAGGGGGCCCCCAAGCAGCCCCTCTCCATTTGGGTCTGGGGGCTTTTGTTGGGCCGGGAACCTGGGAGATTCCTGCAAGGTTGCAGTTCGCGGCCCGAGAAGCACTCTCCGGCCAACATGCCCAACTGCAGCAACAGCTCCCAAAGCGAAGGAGCCAGGACCCAAAGACCTAGCTGGCCTGAAGGGCCCCAAGGGGGCCCCCAAGCAGCCCCTCTCCATTTGGGTCTGGGGGCTTTCGTTGGGCCGGGAACCTGGGAGATTCCTGCAAGGTTGCAGTTCGCGGCCCGAGAAGCACTCTCCTGCCAACATGCCCAACTGCAGCAACAGCTCCCAAAGCGAAGGAGCCAGGACCCAAAGACCTAGCTGGCCTGAAGGGCCCCCAGGGGGCCCCCAAGCAGCCCCTCTCAATTTGGGTCTGGGGGCTTTCGTTGGGCGGGGAACCTGGGAGATTCCTGCAAGGTTGCAGTTCGCGGCCCGAGAAGCACTCTCCGCCCAACATGCCCAACTGCAGCAACAGCTCCCAAAGCGAAGGAGCCAGGACCCAAAGACCTAGCTGGCCTGAAGGGCCCCCAGGGGGCCCCCAAGCAGCCCCTCTCCATTTGGGTCTGGGGGCTTTCGTTGGGCCGGGAACCTGGGAGATTCCTGCAAGGTTGCAGTTCGAGGCCCGAGAAGCACTCTCCGGCCAACATGCTCAACTGCAGCAACAGCTCCCAAACCGAATGAGCCAGGACCCAAAGACCTAGCTGGCCTGAAGGGCCCCCAGGGGGCCCCCAAGTAGCCCCTCTCCATTTTGGTCTGGGGGCTTTCGTTGGGCATGTATACCTGAGAGGTACCTGCAAGGTTGCAGTTCGCGGCCCGAGAAGCACTCTCCGGCCAACATGCCCAACTGCAGCAACAGCTCCCAAAGCGAAGGAGCCAGGACCCAAAGACCTAGCTGGCCTGAAGGGCCCCCAGGGGGCCCCCAAGCAGCCCCTCTCCATTTGGGTCTGGGGGCTTTCGTTGGGCCGGGAACCTGGGAGATTCCTGCAAGGTTGCAGTTCGCGGCCCGAGAAGCACTCTCCGGCCAACATGCCCAACTGCAGCAACAGCTCCCAAAGCGAAGGAGCCAGGACCCAAAGACCTAGCTGGCCTGAAGGGCCCCCAGGGGGCCCCCAAGCAGCCCCTCTCCATTTGGGTCTGGGGGCTTTTGTTGGGCCGGGAACCTGGGAGATTCCTGCAAGGTTGCAGTTCGCGGCCCGAGAAGCACTCTCCGGCCAACATGCCCAACTGCAGCAACAGCTCCCAAAGCGAAGGAGCCAGGACCCAAAGAGCTAGGTGGCCTGAAGGGCCCCCAGGGGGCCCCCAAGCAGCCCCTCTCCATTTGGGTTTGGGGGCTTTCGTTGGGCCGGGAACCTGGGAGATTCCTGCAAGGTTGCAGTTCTCGGCCCGAGAAGCACTCTCCGGCCAACATGCCCAACTGCAGCAACAGCTCCCAAACCGAATGAGCCAGGACACAAAGACCTAGCTGGCCTGAAGGGCCCCCAGGGGGCCCCCAAGCAGCCCCTCTCCATTTGGGTCTGGGGGCTTTCGTTGGGCATGTATACCTGAGAGGTACCTGCAAGGTTGCAGTTCGAGGCCCGAGAAGCACTCTCCGGCCAACATGCCCAACTGCAGCAACAGCTCCCAAACCGAAGGAGCCAGGACCCAAAGACCTAGCTGGCCTGAAGGGCCCCCAGGGGGCCCCCAAGCAGCCCCTCTCCATTTGGGTCTGGGGGCTTTCGTTGGGCCGGGAACCTGGGAGATTCCTGCAAGGTTGCAGTTCGCGGCCCGAGAAGCACCCTCCGGCCAACATGCCCAACTGCAGCAACAGCTCCCAAACCGAAGGAGCCAGGACCCAAAGACCTAGCTGGCCTGAAGGGCCCCCAGGGGGCCCCCAAGCAGCCCCTCTCCATTTGGGTCTGGGGGCTTTCGTTGGGCCGGGAACCTGGGAGATTCCTGCAAGGTTGCAGTTCGCGGCCCGAGAAGCACTCTCCGGCCAACATGCCCAACTGCAGCAACAGCTCCCAAACCGAAGGAGCCAGGACCCAAAGACCTAGCTGGCCTGAAGGGCCCCCAGGGGGCCCCCAAGCAGCCCCTCTCCATTTGGGTCTGGGGGCTTTCGTTGGGCCGGGAACCTGGGAGATTCCTGCAAGGTTGCAGTTCGCGGCCCGAGAAGCACTCTCCGGCCAACATGCCCAACTGCAGCAACAGCTCCCAAACCGAAGGAGCCAGGACCCAAAGACCTAGCTGGCCTGAAGGGCCCCCAGGGGGCCCCCAAGCAGCCCCTCTCCATTTGGGTCTGGGGGCTTTTGTTGCGCATGTATACCTGAGAGGTACCTGGAAGTTACAGTTCGCGGCCCGAGAAGCACTCTCCGGCCAACATGCCCAACTGCAGCAACAGCTCCCAAAGCGAAGGAGCCAGGACCCAAAGACCTAGCTGGCCTGAAGGGCCCCCAGGGGGCCCCCAAGCAGCCCCTCTCCATTTGGGTCTGGGGGTTTTCGTTGGGCCGGGAACCTGGGAGGTACCTGCAAGGTTGCAGTTCGCGGCCCGAGAAGCACTCTCCGGCCAACATGCCCAACTGCAGCAACAGCTCCCAAACCGAAGGAGCCAGGACCCAAAGACCTAGCTGGCCTGAAGGGCCCCCAGGGGGCCCCCAAGCAGCCCCTCTCCATTTGGGTCTAGGGGCTTTCGTTGGGCATGTATACCTGAGAGGTACCTGCAAGGTTGCAGTTCGCGGCCCGAGAAGCACTCTCCGGCCAACATGCCCAACTGCAGCAACAGCTCCCAAACCGAATGAGCCAGGACACAAAGACCTAGCTGGCCTGAAGGGCCCCAAGGGGGCCCCCAAGCAGCCCCTCTCCATTTGGGTCTGGGGGCTTTCGTTGGGCATGTATACCTGAGAGGTACCTGCAAGGTTGCAGTTCGCGGCCCGAGAAGCACTCTCCGGCCAACATGCCCAACTGCAGCAACAGCTCCCAAACCGAAGGAGCCAGGACCCAAAGACCTAGCTGGCCTGAAGGGCCCCCAGGGGGCCCCCAAGCAGCCCCTCTCCATTTGGGTCTGGGGGCTTTCGTTGGGCCGGGAACCTGGGAGATTCCTGCAAGGTTGCAGTTCGCGGCCCGAGAAGCACCCTCCGGCCAACATGCCCAACTGCAGCAACAGCTCCCAAACCGAAGGAGCCAGGACCCAAAGACCTAGCTGGCCTGAAGGGCCCCAAGGGGGACCCCAAGCAGCCCCTCTCCATTTGGGTCTGGGGGCTTTCGTTGGGCCGGGAACCTGGGAGATTCCTGCAAGGTTGCAGTTCGCGGCCCGAGAAGCACTCTCCGGCCAACATGCCCAACTGCAGCAACAGCTCCCAAAGCGAAGGAGCCAGGACCCAAAGACCTAGCTGGCCTGAAGGGCCCCCAGGGGGCCCCCAAGCAGCCCCTCTCAATTTGGGTCTGGGGGCTTTCGTTGGGCCGGGAACCTGGGAGATTCCTGCAAGGTTGCAGTTCGCGGCCCGAGAAGCACTCTCCGGCCAACATGCCCAACTGCAGCAACAGCTCCCAAACCGAAGGAGCCAGGACCCAAAGACCTAGCTGGCCTGAAGGGCCCCCAGGGGGCCCCCAAGCAGCCCCTCTCCATTTGGGTCTGGGGGCTTTTGTTGCGCATGTATACCTGAGAGGTACCTGGAAGTTACAGTTCGCGGCCCGAGAAGCACTCTCCGGCCAACATGCCCAACTGCAGCAACAGCTCCCAAAGCGAAGGAGCCAGGACCCAAAGACCTAGCTGGCCTGAAGGGCCCCCAGGGGGCCCCCAAGCAGCCCCTCTCCATTTGGGTCTGGGGGTTTTCGTTGGGCCGGGAACCTGGGAGGTACCTGCAAGGTTGCAGTTCGCGGCCCGAGAAGCACTCTCCGGCCAACATGCCCAACTGCAGCAACAGCTCCCAAACCGAAGGAGCCAGGACCCAAAGACCTAGCTGGCCTGAAGGGCCCCCATGGGGCCCCCAAGCAGCCCCTCTCAATTTGGGTCTGGGGGCTTTCGTTGGGCATGTATACCTGAGAGGTACCTGCAAGGTTGCAGTTCGCGGCCCGAGAAGCACTCTCCGGCCAACATGCCCAACTGCAGCAACAGCTCCCAAACCGAAGGAGCCAGGACCCAAAGACCTAGCTGGCCTGAAGGGCCCCCAGGGGGCCCCCAAGGGGCTCCTCTCCATTTGGGTCTGGGGGCTTTAGTTGGGCCGGGAAACTGAGAGGTACCTGCAAGGTTGCAGTTCGCGGCCGGAGAAGCACTCTCCGGCCAACATGCCCAACTGCAGCAACAGCTCCCAAACCGAAGGAGCCAGGACCCAAAGACCTAGCTGGCCTGAAGGGCCCCCATGGGGCCCCCAAGCAGCCCCTCTCAATTTGGGTCTGGGGGCTTTCGTTGGGCATGTATACCTGAGAGGTACCTGGAAGTTACAGTTCGCGGCCCGAGAAGCACTCTCCGGCCAACATGCCCAACTGCAGCAACAGCTCCCAAAGCGAAGGAGCCAGGACCCAAAGACCTAGCTGGCCTGAAGGGCCCCCAGGGGGCCCCCAAGCAGCCCCTCTCCATTTGGGTCTGGGGGCTTTCGTTGGGCCAGGAATCTGGGAGGTACCTGCAAGGTTGCAGTTCGCGGCCCGAGAAGCACTCTCCGGCCAACATGCCCAACTGCAGCAACAGCTCCCAAACCGAAGGAGCCAGGACCCAAAGACCTAGCTGGCCTGAAGGGCCCCCAGGGGGCCCCCAAGGGGCTCCTCTCCATTTGGGTCTGGGGGCTTTAGTTGGGCCGGGAACCTGAGAGGTACCTGCAAGGTTGCAGTTCGCGGCCGGAGAAGCACTCTCCGGCCAACATGCCCAACTGCAGCAACAGCTCCCAAACCGAAGGAGCCAGGACCCAAAGACCTAGCTGGCCTGAAGGGCCCCCAGGGGGCCCCCAAGCAGCCCCTCTCAATTTGGGTCTGGGGGCTTTCGTTGGGCCGGGAACCTGGGAGATTCCTTCAAGTTTGCAGTTCGCGGCCCGAGAAGCACTCTCCGGCCAACATGCCCAACTGCAGCAACAGCTCCCAAAGCGAAGGAGCCAGGACCCAAAGACCTAGCTGGCCTGAAGGGCCCCCATGGGGCCCCCAAGCAGCCCCTCTCAATTTGGGTCTGGGGGCTTTCGTTGGGCATGTATACCTGAGAGGTACCTGCAAGGTTGCAGTTCGCGGCCCGAGAAGCACTCTCCGGCCAACATGCCCAACTGCAGCAACAGCTCCCAAACCGAAGGAGCCAGGACCCAAAGACCTAGCTGGCCTGAAGGGCCCCCAGGGGGCCCCCAAGGGGCTCCTCTCCATTTGGGTCTGGGGGCTTTAGTTGGGCCGGGAACCTGAGAGGTACCTGCAAGGTTGCAGTTCGCGGCCGGAGAAGCACTCTCCGGCCAACATGCCCAACTGCAGCAACAGCTCCCAAACCGAAGGAGCCAGGACCCAAAGACCTAGCTGGCCTGAAGGGCCCCCAGGGGGCCCCCAAGCAGCCCCTCTCCATTTGGGTTTGGGGGCTTTCGTTGGGCCGGGAACCTGGGAGATTCCTGCAAGGTTGCAGTTCTCGGCCCGAGAAGCACTCTCCGGCCAACATGCCCAACTGCAGCAACAGCTCCCAAACCGAATGAGCCAGGACACAAAGACCTAGCTGGCCTGAAGGGCCCCCAGGGGGCCCCCAAGTAGCCCCTCTCCTTTTGGGTCTGGGGGCTTTCGTTGGGCATGTATACCTGAGAGGTACCTGCAAGGTTGCAGTTCGCGGCCCGAGAAGCACTCTCCGGCCAACATGCCCAACTGCAGCAACAGCTCCCAAAGCGAAGGAGCCAGGACCCAAAGACCTAGCTGGCCTGAAGGGCCCCCAGGGGGCCCCCAAGCAGCCCCTCTCCATTTGGGTCTGGGGGCTTTCGTTGGGCGGGGAACCTGGGAGATTCATGCAAGGTTGCAGTTCGCGGCCCGAGAAGCACCCTCCGGCCAACATGCCCAACTGCAGCAACAGCTCCCAAAGCGAAGGAGCCAGGACCCAAAGACCTAGCTGGCCTGAAGGGCCCCCAGGGGGCCCCCAAGCAGCCCCTCTCCATTTGGGTCTGGGGGTTTTCGTTGGGCCGGGAACCTGAGAGGTACCTGCAAGGTTGCAGTTCGCGGCCGGAGAAGCACTCTCCGGCCAACATGCCCAACTGCAGCAACAGCTCCCAAAGCGAAGGAGCCAGGACACAAAGACCTAGCTGGCCTGAAGGGCCCCCAGGGGGCCCCCAAGCAGCCCCTCTCCATTTGGGTCTGGGGGCTTTCGTTGGGCATGTATACCTGAGAGGTACCTGGAAGTTACAGTTCGCGGCCCGAGAAGCACTCTCCGGCCAACATGCCCAACTGCAGCAACAGCTCCCAAAGCGAAGGAGCCAGGACCCAAAGACCTAGCTGGCCTGAAGGGCCCCCAGGGGGCCCCCAAGCAGCCCCTCTCCATTTGGGTCTGGGGGCTTTCGTTGGGCCAGGAATCTGGGAGGTACCTGCAAGGTTGCAGTTCGCGGCCCGAGAAGCACTCTCCGGCCAACATGCCCAACTGCAGCAACAGCTCCCAAACCGAAGGAGCCAGGACACAAAGACCTAGCTGGCCTGAAGGGCCCCAAGGGGGCCCCCAAGCAGCCCCTCTCCATTTGGGTCTGGGGGCTTTTGTTGGGCCGGGAACCTGGGAGATTCCTGCAAGGTTGCAGTTCGCGGCCCGAGAAGCACTCTCCGGCCAACATGCCCAACTGCAGCAACAGCTCCCAAAGCGAAGGAGCCAGGACCCAAAGACCTAGCTGGCCTGAAGGGCCCCCAGGGGGCCCCCAAGCAGCCCCTCTCCATTTGGGTCTGGGGGCTTTCGTTGGGCCGGGAACCTGGGAGAATCCTGCAAGGTTGCAGTTCGCGGCCCGAGAAGCACTCTCCGGCCAACATGCCCAACTGCAGCAACAGCTCCCAAACCGAAGGAGCCAGGACCCAAAGACCTAGCTGGCCTGAAGGGCCCCCAGGGGGCCCCCAAGCAGCCCCTCTCAATTTGGGTCTGGGGGCTTTCGTTGGGCCGGGAACCTGGGAGATTCCTCCAAGGTTGCAATTCGAGGCCCGAGAAGCACTCTCCGGCCAACATGCCCAACTGCAGCAACAGCTCCCAAACCGAAGGAGCCAGGACACAAAGACCTAGCTGGCCTGAAGGGCCCCAAGGGGGCCCCCAAGCAGCCCCTCTCCATTTGGGTCTGGGGGCTTTTGTTGGGCCGGGAACCTGGGAGATTCCTGCAAGGTTGCAGTTCGTGGCCCGAGAAGCACTCTCCGGCCAACATGCCCAACTGCAGCAACAGCTCCCAAAGCGAAGGAGCCAGGACCCAAAGACCTAGCTGGCCTGAAGGGCCCCAAGGGGGACCCCAAGCAGCCCCTCTCCATTTGGGTCTGGGGGCTTTCGTTGGGCCGGGAACCTGGGAGAATCCTGCAAGGTTGCAGTTCGCGGCCCGAGAAGCACTCTCCGGCCAACATGCCCAACTGCAGCAACAGCTCCCAAACCGAAGGAGCCAGGACCCAAAGACCTAGCTGGCCTGAAGGGCCCCCAGGGGGCCCCCAAGCAGCCCCTCTCAATTTGGGTCTGGGGGCTTTCGTTGGGCCGGGAACCTGGGAGAATCCTGCAAGGTTGCAGTTCGAGGCCCGAGAAGCACTCTCCGGCCAACATGCCCAACTGCAGCAACAGCTCCCAAACCGAAGGAGCCAGGACACAAAGACCTAGCTGGCCTGAAGGGCCCCAAGGGGGCCCCCAAGCAGCCCCTCTCCATTTGGGTCTGGGGGCTTTCGTTGGGCCGGGAACCTGGGAGATTCCTGCAAGGTTGCAGTTCGCGGCCCGAGAAGCACTCTCCGGCCAACATGCCCAACTGCAGCAACAGCTCCCAAAGCGAAGGAGCCAGGACCCAAAGACCTAGCTGGCCTGAAGGGCCCCAAGGGGGACCCCAAGCAGCCCCTCTCCATTTGGGTCTGGGGGCTTTCGTTGGGCCGGGAACCTGGGAGAATCCTGCAAGGTTGCAGTTCGCGGCCCGAGAAGCACTCTCCGGCCAACATGCCCAACTGCAGCAACAGCTCCCAAACCGAAGGAGCCAGGACCCAAAGACCTAGCTGGCCTGAAGGGCCCCCAGGGGGCCCCCAAGCAGCCCCTCTCAATTTGGGTCTGGGGGCTTTCGTTGGGCCGGGAACCTGGGAGATTCCTGCAAGGTTGCAGTTCGCGGCCCGAGAAGCACTCTCCGGCCAACATGCCCAACTGCAGCAACAGCTCCCAAAGCGAAGGAGCCAGGACCCAAAAACCTAGCTGGCCTGAAGGGCCCCCAGGGGGCCCCCAAGCAGCCCCTCTCCATTTGGGTCTGGGGGCTTTTGTTGGGCATGTATACCTGAGAGGTACCTGGAAGTTACACTTCGCGGCCCGAGAAGCACTCTCCGGCCAACATGCCCAACTGCAGCAACAGCTCCCAAAGCGAAGGAGCCAGGACACAAAGACCTAGCTGGCCTGAAGGGCCCCCAGGGGGCCCCCAAGCAGCCCCTCTCCATTTGGGTCTGGGGGTTTTCGTTGGGCCGGGAACCTGGGAGGTACCTGCAAGGTTGCAGTTCGCGGCCCGAGAAGCACTCTCCGGCCAACATGCCCAACTGCAGCAACAGCTCCCAAACCGAAGGAGCCAGGACCCAAAGACCTAGCTGGCCTGAAGGGCCCCCAGGGGGGCCCCAAGCAGCCCCTCTCCATTTGGGTCTGGGGGCTTTCGTTGGGCCGGGAACCTGGGAGAATCCTGCAAGGTTGCAGTTCGCGGCCGGAGAAGCACTCTCCGGGCAACATGCCCAACTGCAGCAACAGCTCCCAAAGCGAAGGAGCCAGGACCCAAAGACCTAGCTCGCCTGAAGGGCCCCCAGGGGGCCCCCAAGCAGCCCCTCTCAATTTGGGTCTGGGGGCTTTCGTTGGGCCGGGAACCTGGGAGAATCCTGCAAGGTTGCAGTTCGCGGCCCGAGAAGCACTCTCCGCCCAACATGCCCAACTGCAGCAACAGCTCCCAAACTGAAGGAGCCAGGACCCAAAGAGCTAGGTGGCCTGAAGGGCCCCCAGGGGGCCCCCAAGCAGCCCCTCTCCATTTGGGTTTGGGGGCTTTCGTTGGGCCGGGAACCTGGGAGAATCCTGCAAGGTTGCAGTTCGCGGCCCGAGAAGCACTCTCCGGCCAACATGCTCAACTGCAGCAACAGCTCCCAAACCGAAGGAGCCAGGACCCAAAGACCTAGCTGGCCTGAAGGGCCCCAAGGGGGCCCCAAAGCAGCCCCTCTCCATTTGGGTCTGGGGGTTTTCGTTGGGCATGGATACCTGAGAGGTACCTGCAAGGTTACAGTTCGCGGCCCGAGAAGCACTCTCCGGCCAACATGCCCAACTGCAGCAACAGCTCCCAAACCGAAGGAGCCAGGACCCAAAGACCTAGCTGGCCTGAAGGGCCCCCAGGGGGCCCCCAAGCAGCCCCTCTCAATTTGGGTCTGGGGGCTTTCGTTGGGCATGGAACCTGGGAGATTCCTGCAAGGTTGCAGTTCGCGGCCCGAGAAGCACTCCCCGGCCAACATGCCCAACTGCAGCAACAGCTCCCAAAGCGAAGGAGCCAGGACCCAAAGAGCTAGGTGGCCTGAAGGGCCCCCAGGGGGCCCCCAAGCAGCCCCTCTCCATTTGGGTCTGGGGGCTTTTGTTGCGCCGGGAACCTGGGAGATTCCTGCAAGGTTGCAGTTCGCGGCCCGAGAAGCACTCTCCGGCCAACATGCCCAACTGCAGCAACAGCTCCCAAAGCGAAGGAGCCAGGACCCAAAGACCTAGCTGGCCTGAAGGGCCCCAAGGGGGCCCCCAAGCAGCCCCTCTCCATTTGGGTCTGGGGGCTTTCGTTGGGCCGGGAACCTGGGAGATTCCTGCAAGGTTGCAGTTCGCGGCCCGAGAAGCACTCTCCTGCCAACATGCCCAACTGCAGCAACAGCTCCCAAAGCGAAGGAGCCAGGACCCAAAGACCTAGCTGGCCTGAAGGGCCCCCAGGGGGCCCCCAAGCAGCCCCTCTCAATTTGGGTCTGGGGGCTTTCGTTGGGCGGGGAACCTGGGAGATTCCTGCAAGGTTGCAGTTCGCGGCCCGAGAAGCACTCTCCGCCCAACATGCCCAACTGCAGCAACAGCTCCCAAAGCGAAGGAGCCAGGACCCAAAGACCTAGCTGGCCTGAAGGGCCCCCAGGGGGCCCCCAAGCAGCCCCTCTCCATTTGGGTCTGGGGGCTTTCGTTGGGCCGGGAACCTGGGAGATTCCTGCAAGGTTGCAGTTCGAGGCCCGAGAAGCACTCTCCGGCCAACATGCTCAACTGCAGCAACAGCTCCCAAACCGAATGAGCCAGGACACAAAGACCTAGCTGGCCTGAAGGGCCCCCAGGGGGCCCCCAAGTAGCCCCTCTCCATTTTGGTCTGGGGGCTTTCGTTGGGCATGTATACCTGAGAGGTACCTGCAAGGTTACAGTTCGCGGCCCGAGAAGCACTCTCCGGCCAACATGCCCAACTGCAGCAACAGCTCCCAAACCGAAGGAGCCAGGACCCAAAGACCTAGCTGGCCTGAAGGGCCCCCAGGGGGCCCCCAAGCAGCCCCTCTCCATTTGGGTCTGGGGGCTTTCGTTGGGCCGGGAACCTGGGAGATTCCTGCAAGGTTGCAGTTCGCGGCCCGAGAAGCACTCTCCGCCCAACATGCCCAACTGCAGCAACAGCTCCCAAAGCGAAGGAGCCAGGACCCAAAGACCTAGCTGGCCTGAAGGGCCCCCAGGGGGCCCCCAAGCAGCCCCTCTCCATTTGGGTCTGGGGGCTTTTGTTGGGCCGGGAACCTGGGAGATTCCTGCAAGGTTGCAGTTCGCGGCCCGAGAAGCACTCTCCGGCCAACATGCCCAACTGCAGCAACAGCTCCCAAAGCGAAGGAGCCAGGACCCAAAGAGCTAGGTGGCCTGAAGGGCCCCCAGGGGGCCCCCAAGCAGCCCCTCTCCATTTGGGTTTGGGGGCTTTCGTTGGGCCGGGAACCTGGGAGATTCCTGCAAGGTTGCAGTTCTCGGCCCGAGAAGCACTCTCCGGCCAACATGCCCAACTGCAGCAACAGCTCCCAAACCGAATGAGCCAGGACACAAAGACCTAGCTGGCCTGAAGGGCCCCCAGGGGGCCCCCAAGTAGCCCCTCTCCATTTGGGTCTGGGGGCTTTCGTTGGGCATGGATACCTGAGAGGTACCTGCAAGGTTACAGTTCGCGGCCCGAGAAGCACTCTCCGGCCAACATGCCCAACTGCAGCAACAGCTCCCAAAGCGAAGGAGCCAGGACCCAAAGAGCTAGGTGGCCTGAAGGGCCCCCAGGGGGCCCCCAAGCAGCCCCTCTCAATTTGGGTCTGGGGGCTTTCGTTGGGCATGGAACCTGGGAGATTCCTGCAAGGTTGCAGTTCGCGGCCCGAGAAGCACTCCCCGGCCAACATGCCCAACTGCAGCAACAGCTCCCAAACCGAAGGAGCCAGGACCCAAAGAGCTAGGTGGACTGAAGGGCCCCCAGGGGGCCCCCAAGCAGCCCCTCTCAATTTGGGTCTGGGGGCTTTCGTTGGGCCGGGAACCTGGGAGAATCCTGCAAGGTTGCAGTTCGCGGCCCGAGAAGCACTCTCCGGCCAACATGCCCAACTGCAGCAACAGTTCCCAAACCGAAGGAGCCAGGACCCAAAGACCTAGCTGGCCTGAAGGGCCCCCAGGGGGCCCCCAAGCAGCCCCTCTCCATTTGGGTCTGGGGGCTTTTGTTGGGCCGGGAACCTGGGAGATTCCTGCAAGGTTGCAGTTCGCGGCCCGAGAAGCACTCTCCGGCCAACATGCCCAACTGCAGCAACAGCTCCCAAAGCGAAGGAGCCAGGACCCAAAGACCTAGCTGGCCTGAAGGGCCCCAAGGGGGACCCCAAGCAGCCCCTCTCCATTTGGGTCTGGGGGCTTTCGTTGGGCCGGGAACCTGGGAGATTCCTGCAAGGTTGCAGTTCGCGGCCCGAGAAGCACTCTCCGGCCAACATGCCCAACTGCAGCAACAGCTCCCAAACCGAAGGAGCCAGGACCCAAAGACCTAGCTGGCCTGAAGGGCCCCCAGGGGGCCCCCAAGCAGCCCCTCTCAATTTGGGTCTGGGGGCTTTCGTTGGGCCGGGAACCTGGGAGATTCCTGCAAGGTTGCAGTTCGCGGCCCGAGAAGCACTCTCCGGCCAACATGCCCAACTGCAGCAACAGCTCCCAAAGCGAAGGAGCCAGGACCCAAAGACCTAGCTGGCCTGAAGGGCCCCCAGGGGGCCCCCAAGCAGCCCCTCTCCATTTGGGTCTGGGGGCTTTCGTTGGGCATGTATACCTGAGAGGTACCTGCAAGGTTGCAGTTCGCGGCCCGAGAAGCACTCTCCGGCCAACATGCCCAACTGCAGCAACAGCTCCCAAAGCGAAGGAGCCAGGACCCAAAGACCTAGCTGGCCTGAAGGGCCCCCATGGGGCCCCCAAGGGGCTCCTCTCCATTTGGGTCTGGGGGCTTTAGTTGGGCCGGGAACCTGAGAGGTACCTGCAAGGTTGCAGTTCGCGGCCGGAGAAGCACTCTCCGGCCAACATGCCCAACTGCAGCAACAGCTCCCAAACCGAAGGAGCCAGGACCCAAAGACCTAGCTGGCCTGAAGGGCCCCCAGGGGGCCCCCAAGCAGCCCCTCTCCATTTGGGTCTGGGGGCTTTCGTTGGGCCGGGAACCTGGGAGATTCCTGCAAGGTTGCAGTTCGCGGCCCGAGAAGCACTCTCCGTCCAGCATGCCCAACTGCAGCAACAGCTCCCAAAGCGAAGGAGCCAGGACCCAAAGACCTAGCTGGCCTGAAGGGCCCCCAGGGGGCCCCCAAGCAGCCCCTCTCAATTTGGGTCTGGGGGCTTTCGTTGGGCATGGAACCTGGGAGATTCCTGCAAGGTTGCAGTTCACGGCACGAGAAGCACTCTCCGGCCAACATGCCCAACTGCAGCAACAGCTCCCAAACCGAAGGAGCCAGGACCCAAAGACCTAGCTGGCCTGAAGGGCCCCCAGGGGGGCCCCAAGCAGCCCCTCTCCATTTGGGTCTGGGGGCTTTTGTTGGGCATGTATACTTGAGAGGTACCTGCAAGTTACAGTTCGCGGCCCGAGAAGCACTCTCCGGCCAACATGCCCAACTGCAGCAACAGCTCCCAAACCGAAGGAGCCAGGACCCAAAGACCTAGCTGGCCTGAAGGGCCCCCAGGGGGCCCCCAAGCAGCCCCTCTCCATTTGGGTCTGGGGGTTTTCGTTGGGCCGGGAACCTGGGAGGTACCTGCAAGGTTGCAGTTCGCGGCCCGAGAAGCACTCTCCGGCCAACATGCCCAACTGCAGCAACAGCTCCCAAAGCGAAGGAGCCAGGACCCAAAGACCTAGCTGGCCTGAAGGGCCCCAAGGGGGCCCCCAAGCAGCCCCTCTCCATTTGGGTCTGGGGGCTTTCGTTGGGCCGGGAACCTGGGAGATTCCTGCAAGGTTGCAGTTCGCGGCCCGAGAAGCACTCTCCTGCCAACATGCCCAACTGCAGCAACAGCTCCCAAAGCGAAGGAGCCAGGACCCAAAGACCTAGCTGGCCTGAAGGGCCCCCAGGGGGCCCCCAAGCAGCCCCTCTCAATTTGGGTCTGGGGGCTTTCGTTGGGCGGGGAACCTGGGAGATTCCTGCAAGGTTGCAGTTCGCGGCCCGAGAAGCACTCTCCGCCCAACATGCCCAACTGCAGCAACAGCTCCCAAAGCGAAGGAGCCAGGACCCAAAGACCTAGCTGGCCTGAAGGGCCCCCAGGGGGCCCCCAAGCAGCCCCTCTCCATTTGGGTCTGGGGGCTTTCGTTGGGCCGGGAACCTGGGAGATTCCTGCAAGGTTGCAGTTCGAGGCCCGAGAAGCACTCTCCGGCCAACATGCCCAACTGCAGCAACAGCTCCCAAACCGAATGAGCCAGGACACAAAGACCTAGCTGGCCTGAAGGGCCCCCAGGGGGCCCCCAAGTAGCCCCTCTCAATTTGGGTCTGGGGGCTTTCGTTGGGCATGTATACCTGAGAGGTACCTGCAAGGTTGCAGTTCGCGGCCCGAGAAGCACTCTCCGGCCAACATGCCCAACTGCAGCAACAGTTCCCAAACCGAAGGAGCCAGGACCCAAAGACCTAGCTGGCCTGAAGGGCCCCCAGGGGGCCCCCAAGCAGCCCCTCTCAATTTGGGTCTGGGGGCTTTCGTTGGGCCGGGAACCTGGGAGATTCCTGCAAGGTTGCAGTTCGCGGCCCGAGAAGCACTCTCCGGCCAACATGCCCAACTGCAGCAACAGCTCCCAAAGCGAAGGAGCCAGGACCCAAAGACCTAGCTGGCCTGAAGGGCCCCCAGGGGGCCCCCAAGCAGCCCCTCTCCATTTGGGTCTGGGGGCTTTCGTTGGGCGGGGAACCTGGGAGATTCCTGCCAGGTTGCAGTTCGCGGCCCGAGAAGCACTCTCCGGCCAACATGCCCAACTGCAGCAACAGCTCCCAAAGCGAAGGAGCCAGGACCCAAAGACCTAGCTGGCCTGAAGGGCCCCCAGGGGGCCCCCAAGCAGCCCCTCTCCATTTGGGTCTGGGGGCTTTCGTTGGGCCAGGAACCTGGGAGATTCCTGCAAGGTTGCAGTTCGCGGCCCGAGAAGCACTCTCCGGCCAACATGCCCAACTGCAGCAACAGCTCCCAAAGCGAAGGAGCCAGGACCCAAAGACCTAGCTGGCCTGAAGGGCCCCCAGGGGGCCCCCAAGCAGCCCCTCTCAATTTGGGTCTGGGGGCTTTCGTTGGGCATGGAACCTGGGAGATTCCTGCAAGGTTGCAGTTCGCGGCCCGAGAAGCACTCTCCGGCCAACATGCCCAACTGCAGCAACAGCTCCCAAAGCGAAGGAGCCAGGACCCAAAGACCTAGCTGGCCTGAAGGGCCCCCAGGGGGCCCCCAAGCAGCCCCTCTCCATTTGGGTCTGGGGGCTTTTGTTGGGCATGTATACCTGAGAGGTACCTGGAAGTTACAGTTCGCGGCCCGAGAAGCACTCTCCGGCCAACATGCCCAACTGCAGCAACAGCTCCCAAAGCGAAGGAGCCAGGACCCAAAGACCTAGCTGGCCTGAAGGGCCCCCAGGGGGCCCCCAAGCAGCCCCTCTCCATTTGGGTCTGGGGGCTTTCGTTGGGCCGGGAACCTGGGAGGTACCTGCAAGGTTGCAGTTCGCGGCCCGAGAAGCACTCTCCGGCCAACATGCCCAACTGCAGCAACAGCTCCCAAAGCGAAGGAGCCAGGACCCAAAGACCTAGCTGGCCTGAAGGGCCCCCAGGGGGCCCCAAGCAGCCCCTCTCCATTTGGGTCTGGGGGCTTTCGTTGGGCATGTATACCTGAGGTACCTGCAAGGTTGCAGTTCGCGGCCCGAGAAGCACTCTCCGGCCAACATGCCCAACTGCAGCAACAGCTCCCAAAGCGAAGGAGCCAGGACCCAAAGACCTAGCTGGCCTGAAGGGCCCCCAGGGGGGCCCCAAAGGGGCTCCTCTCCATTTGGGTCTGGGGGCTTTAGTTGGGCCGGGAAGCTGAGAGGTACCTGCAAGGTTGCAGTTCGCGGCCGGAGAAGCACTCTCCGGCCAACATGCCCAACTGCAGCAACAGCTCCCAAACCGAAGGAGCCAGGACCCAAAGACCTAGCTGGCCTGAAGGGCCCCCAGGGGGCCCCCAAGCAGCCCCTCTCCATTTGGGTCTGGGGGCTTTCGTTGGGCCGGGAACCTGGGAGAATCCTGCAAGGTTGCAGTTCGCGGCCCGAGAAGCACTCTCCGGCCAACATGCCCAACTGCAGCAACAGCTCCCAAAGCGAAGGAGCCAGGACCCAAAGACCTAGCTGGCCTGAAGGGCCCCCAGGGGGCCCCCAAGCAGCCCCTCTCCATTTGGGTCTGGGGGCTTTCGTTGGGCCGGGAACCTGGGAGAATCCTGCAAGGTTGCAGTTCGCGGCCCGAGAAGCACTCTCCGGCCAACATGCCCAACTGCAGCAACAGCTCCCAAAGCGAAGGAGCCAGGACCCAAAGACCTAGCTGGCCTGAAGGGCCCCCAGGGGGCCCCCAAGCAGCCCCTCTCCATTTGGGTCTGGGGGTTTCGTTGGGCATGGATACCTGAGAGGTTCCTGCAAGGTTACAGTTCGCGGCGCGAGAAGCACTCTCCGGCCAACATGCTCAACTGCAGCAACAGCTCCCAAACCGAAGGAGCCAGGACCCAAAGAGCTAGGTGGCCTGAAGGGCCCCCAGGGGGCCCCCAAGCAGCCCCTCTCCATTGGGGTCTGGGGGCTTTCGTTGGGCCGGGAACCTGGGAGAATCCTGCAAGGTTGCAGTTCGCGGCCCGAGAAGCACTCTCCGGCCAACATGCTCAACTGCAGCAACAGCTCCCAAACCGAAGGAGCCAGGACCCAAAGACCTAGCTGGCCTGAAGGGCCCCCAGGGGGCCCCCAAGCAGCCCCTCTCAATTTGGGTCTGGGGGCTTTCGTTGGGCATGGAACCTGGGAGATTCCTGCAAGGTTGCAGTTCGCGGCCCGAGAAGCACTCCCCGGCCAACATGCCCAACTGCAGCAACAGCTCCCAAAGCGAAGGAGCCAGGACCCAAAGACCTAGCTGGCCTGAAGGGCCCCCAGGGGGCCCCCAAGCAGCCCCTCTCAATTTGGGTCTGGGGGCTTTCGTTGGGCCGGGAACCTGGGAGAATCCTGCAAGGTTGCAGTTCGCGGCCCGAGAAGCACTCTCCGGCCAACATGCCCAACTGCAGCAACAGTTCCCAAACCGAAGGAGCCAGGACCCAAAGACCTAGCTGGCCTGAAGGGCCCCCAGGGGGCCCCCAAGCAGCCCCTCTCCATTTGGGTCTGGGGGCTTTCGTTGGGCCGGGAACCTGGGAGAATCCTGCAAGGTTGCAGTTCGCGGCCCGAGAAGCACTCTCCGGCCAACATGCCCAACTGCAGCAACAGCTCCCAAACCGAAGGAGCCAGGACCCAAAGACCTAGCTGGCCTGAAGGGCCCCCAGGGGGCCCCCAAGCAGCCCCTCTCCATTTGGGTCTGGGGGTTTTCGTTGGGCCGGGAACCTGAGAGGTACCTGCAAGGTTGCAGTTCGCGGCCGGAGAAGCACTCTCCGGCCAACATGCCCAACTGCAGCAACAGCTCCCAAAGCGAAGGAGCCAGGACACAAAGACCTAGCTGGCCTGAAGGGCCCCCAGGGAGCCCCCAAGCAGCCCCTCTCAATTTGAGTCTGGGGGCTTTCGTTGGGCCGGGAACCTGGGAGATTCCTTCAAGGTTGCAGTTCGCGGCCCGAGAAGCACTCTCCGGCCAACATGCCCAACTGCAGCAACAGCTCCCAAACCGAAGGAGCCAGGACCCAAAGACCTAGCTGGCCTGAAGGGCCCCCAGGGGGCCCCCAAGCAGCCCCTCTCCATTTGGGTCTGGGGGCTTTCGTTGGGCCAGGAATCTGGGAGGTACCTGCAAGGTTGCAGTTCGCGGCCCGATAAGCACTCTCCGGCCAACATGCCCAACTGCAGCAACAGCTCCCAAACCGAAGGAGCCAGGACCCAAAGACCTAGCTGGTCTGAAGGGCCCCCAGGGGGCCCCCAAGCAGCCCCTCTCCATTTGGGTCTGGGGGCTTTCGTTGGGCATGGATACCTGAGAGGTACCTGCAAGGTTACAGATCGCGGCCCGAGAAGCACTCTCCGGCCAACATGCTCAACTGCAGCAACAGCTCCCAAACCGAAGGAGCCAGGACCCAAAGAGCTAGGTGGCCTGAAGGGCCCCCAGGGGGCTCCCAAGCAGCCCCTCTCCATTTGGGTCTGGGGGCTTTCGTTGGGCCGGGAACCTGGGAGAATCCTGCAAGGTTGCAGTTCGCGGCCCGAGAAGCACTCTCCGCCCAACATGCCCAACTGCAGCAACAGTTCCCAAACCGAAGGAGCCAGGACCCAAAGACCTAGCTGGCCTGAAGGGCCCCCAGGGGGCCCCCAAGCAGCCCCTCTCCATTTGGGTCTGGGGGCTTTTGTTGGGCCGGGAACCTGGGAGATTCCTGCAAGGTTGCAGTTCGCGGCCCGAGAAGCACTCTCCGGCCAACATGCCCAACTGCAGCAACAGCTCCCAAAGCGAAGGAGCCAGGACCCAAAGACCTAGCTGGCCTGAAGGGCCCCAAGGGGGACCCCAAGCAGCCCCTCTCCATTTGGGTCTGGGGGCTTTCGTTGGGCCGGGAACCAGGGAGATTCCTGCAAGGTTGCAGTTCGCGGCCCGAGAAGCACTCTCCGGCCAACATGCCCAACTGCAGCAACAGCTCCCAAAGCGAAGGAGCCAGGACCCAAAGACCTAGCTGGCCTGAAGGGCCCCCAGGGGGCCCCCAAGCAGCCCCTCTCAATTTGGGTCTGGGGGCTTTCGTTGGGCATGGAACCTGGGAGATTCCTGCAAGGTTGCAGTTCGCGGCCCGAGAAGCACTCTCCGGCCAACATGCCCAACTGCAGCAACAGCTCCCAAACCGAAGGAGCCAGGACCCAAAGACCCAGCTGGCCTGAAGGGCCCCCAGGGGGCCCCCAAGCAGCCCCTCTCCATTTGGGTCTGGGGGCTTTTGTTGGGCATGTATACCTGAGAGGTACCTGGAAGTTACAGTTCGCGGCCCGAGAAGCACTCTCCGGCCAACATGCCCAACTGCAGCAACAGCTCCCAAAGCGAAGGAGCCAGGACCCAAAGACCTAGCTGGCCTGAAGGGCCCCCAGGGGGCCCCCAAGCAGCCCCTCTCCATTTGGGTCTGGGGGCTTTCGTTGGGCCGGGAACCTGGGAGGTACCTGCAAGGTTGCAGTTCGCGGCCCGAGAAGCACTCTCCGGCCAACATGCCCAACTGCAGCAACAGCTCCCAAAGCGAAGGAGCCAGGACCCAAAGACCTAGCTGGCCTGAAGGGCCCCCAGGGGGGCCCCAAGCAGCCCCTCTCCATTTGGGTCTGGGGGCTTTCGTTGGGCATGTATACCTGAGAGGTACCTGCAAGGTTGCAGTTCGCGGCCCGAGAAGCACTCTCCGGCCAACATGCCCAACTGCAGCAACAGCTCCCAAAGCGAAGGAGCCAGGACCCAAAGACCTAGCTGGCCTGAAGGGCCCCCATGGGGCCCCAAAGGGGCTCCTCTCCATTTGGGTCTGGGGGCTTTAGTTGGGCCGGGAAGCTGAGAGGTACCTGCAAGGTTGCAGTTCGCGGCCGGAGAAGCACTCTCCGGCCAACATGCCCAACTGCAGCAACAGCTCCCAAACCGAAGGAGCCAGGACCCAAAGACCTAGCTGGCCTGAAGGGCCCCCAGGGGGCCCCCAAGCAGCCCCTCTCCATTTGGGTCTGGGGGTTTTCGTTGGGCCGGGAACCTGAGAGGTACCTGCAAGGTTGCAGTTCGCGGCCGGAGAAGCACTCTCCGGCCAACATGCCCAACTGCAGCAACAGCTCCCAAAGCGAAGGAGCCAGGACACAAAGACCTAGCTGGCCTGAAGGGCCCCCAGGGGGCCCCCAAGCAGCCCCTCTCAATTTGAGTCTGGGGGCTTTCGTTGGGCCGGGAACCTGGGAGATTCCTTCAAGGTTGCAGTTCGCGGCCCGAGAAGCACTCTCCGGCCAACATGCCCAACTGCAGCAACAGCTCCCAAACCGAAGGAGCCAGGACCCAAAGACCTAGCTGGCCTGAAGGGCCCCCAGGGGGCCCCCAAGCAGCCCCTCTCCATTTGGGTCTGATGGCTTTCGTTGGGCCAGGAATCTGGGAGGTACCTGCAAGGTTGCAGTTCGCGGCCCGAGAAGCACTCTCCGCCCAACATGCACAACTGCAGCAACAGATCCCAAACCGAAGGAGCCAGGACCCAAAGACCTAGCTGGCCTGAAGGGCCCCCAGGGGGCCCCCAAGCAGCCCCTCTCCATTTGGGTCTGGGGGCTTTCGTTGGGCATGTATACCTGAGAGGTACCTGGAAGTTACAGTTCGCGGCCCGAGAAGCACTCTCCGGCCAACATGCCCAACTGCAGCAACAGCTCCCAAACCGAAGGAGCCAGGACACAAAGACCTAGCTGGCCTGAAGGGCCCCCAGGGGGCCCCCAAGCAGCCCCTCTCCATTTGGGTCTGGGGGCTTTCGTTGGGCCGGGAACCTGGGAGGTACCTGCAAGGTTGCAGTTCGCGGCCCGAGAAGCACTCTCCGGCCAACATGCCCAACTGCAGCAACAGCTCCCAAAGCGAAGGAGCCAGGACCCAAAGACCTAGCTGGCCTGAAGGGCCCCCAGGGGTGCCCCAAGCAGCCCCTCTCCATTTGGGTCTGGGGGCTTTCGTTGGGCATGTATACCTGAGAGGTACCTGCAAGGCTGCAGTTCGCGGCCCGAGAAGCACTCTCCGGCCAACATGCCCAACTGCAGCAACAGCTCCCAAAGCGAAGGAGCCAGGACCCAAAGACCTAGCTGGCCTGAAGGGCCCCCATGGGGCCCCAAAGGGGCTCCTCTCCATTTGGGTCTGGGGGCTTTAGTTGGGCCGGGAAGCTGAGAGGTACCTGCAAGGTTGCAGTTCGCGGCCGGAGAAGCACTCTCCGGCCAACATGCCCAACTGCAGCAACAGCTCCCAAACCGAAGGAGCCAGGACCCAAAGACCTAGCTGGCCTGAAGGGCCCCCAGGGGGCCCCCAAGCAGCCCCTCTCAATTTGGGTCTGGGGGCTTTCGTTGGGCCGGGAACCTGGGAGATTCCTTCAAGTTTGCAGTTCGCGGCCCGAGAAGCACTCTCCGGCCAACATGCTCAGCTGCAGCAACAGCTCCCAAAGCGAAGGAGCCAGGACCCAAAGACCTAGCTGGCCTGAAGGGCCCCCAGGGGGCCCCCAAGCAGCCCCTCTCCATTTGGGTCTGGGGGCTTTCGTTGGGCCGGGAACCTGGGAGGTACCTGCAAGGTTGCAGTTCGCGGCCCGAGAAGCACTCTCCGGCCAACATGCCCAACTGCAGCAACAGCTCCCAAAGCGAAGGAGCCAGGACCCAAAGACCTAGCTGGCCTGAAGGGCCCCCAGGGGGCCCCCAAGCAGCCCCTCTCAATTTGGGTCTGGGGGCTTTCGTTGGGCATGGATACCTGAGAGGTACCTGCAAGGTTACAGTTCGCGGCCCGAGAAGCACTCTCCGGCCAACATGCTCAACTGCAGCAACAGCTCCCAAACCGAAGGAGCCAGGACCCAAAGAGCTAGGTGGCCTGAAGGGCCCCCAGGGGGCCCCCAAGCAGCCCCTCTCCATTGGGGTCTGGGGGCTTTCGTTGGGCCGGGAACCTGGGAGAATCCTGCAAGGTTGCAGTTCGCGGCCCGAGAAGCACTCTCCGGCCAACATGCTCAACTGCAGCAACAGCTCCCAAACCGAAGGAGCCAGGACCCAAAGACCTAGCTGGCCTGAAGGGCCCCCAGGGGGCCCCCAAGCAGCCCCTCTCAATTTGGGTCTGGGGGCTTTCGTTGGGCATGGAACCTGGGAGATTCCTGCAAGGTTGCAGTTCGCGGCCCGAGAAGCACTCCCCGGCCAACATGCCCAACTGCAGCAACAGCTCCCAAAGCGAAGGAGCCAGGACCCAAAGACCTAGCTGGCCTGAAGGGCCCCCAGGGGGCCCCCAAGCAGCACCTCTCAATTTGGGTCTGGGGGCTTTCGTTGGGCCGGGAACCTGGGAGAATCCTGCAAGGTTGCAGTTCGCGGCCCGAGAAGCACTCTCCGCCCAACATGCCCAACTGCAGCAACAGTTCCCAAACCGAAGGAGCCAGGACCCAAAGACCTAGCTGGCCTGAAGGGCCCCCAGGGGGCCCCCAAGCAGCCCCTCTCCATTTGGGTCTGGGGGCTTTTGTTGGGCCGGGAACCTGGGAGATTCCTGCAAGGTTGCAGTTCGCGGCCCGAGAAGCACTCTCCGGCCAACATGCCCAACTGCAGCAACAGCTCCCAAACCGAAGGAGCCAGGACCCAAAGAGCTAGCTGGCCTGAAGGGCCCCAAGGGGGACCCCAAGCAGCCCCTCTCAATTTGGGTCTGGGGGCTTTCGTTGGGCCGGGAACCTGGGAGATTCCTGCAAGGTTGCAGTTCGCGGCCCGAGAAGCACTCTCCGGCCAACATGCCCAACTGCAGCAACAGCTCCCAAAGCGAAGGAGCCAGGACCCAAAGACCTAGCTGGCCTGAAGGGCCCCCAGGGGGCCCCCAAGCAGCCCCTCTCCATTTGGGTCTGGGGGCTTTCGTTGGGCCGGGAACCTGGGAGATTCCTGCAAGGTTGCAGTTCGCGGCCCGAGAAGCACTCTCCGGCCAACATGCCCAACTGCAGCAACAGCTCCCAAAGCGAAGGAGCCAGGACCCAAAGACCTAGCTGGCCTGAAGGGCCCCCAGGGGGCCCCCAAGCAGCCCCTCTCCATTTGGGTCTGGGGGCTTTTGTTGGGCCGGGAACCTGGGAGATTCCTGCAAGGTTGCAGTTCGCGGCCCGAGAAGCACTCTCCGGCCAACATGCCCAACTGCAGCAACAGCTCCCAAACCGAAGGAGCCAGGACCCAAAGACCTAGCTGGCCTGAAGGGCCCCCAGGGGGCCCCCAAGCAGCCCCTCTCCATTTGGGTCTGGGGGCTTTCGTTGGGCCGGGAACCTGGGAGATTCCTGCAAGGTTGCAGTTCGCGGCCCGAGAAGCACTCTCCGGCCAACATGCCCAACTGCAGCAACAGCTCCCAAAGCGAAGGAGCCAGGACCCAAAGACCTAGCTGGCCTGAAGGGCCCCCAGGGGGCCCCAAGCAGCCCCTCTCCATTTGGGTCTGGGGGCTTTCGTTGGGCATGGAACCTGGGAGATTCCTGCAAGGTTGCAGTTCGCGGCCCGAGAAGCACTCTCCGGCCAACATGCCCAACTGCAGCAACAGCTCCCAAAGCGAAGGAGCCAGGACCCAAAGACCTAGCTGGCCTGAAGGGCCCCCAGGGGGCCCCCAAGCAGCCCCTCTCCATTTGGGTCTGGGGGTTTTCGTTGGGCATGGAACCTGGGAGATTCCTGCAAGGTTGCAGTTCGCGGCCCGAGAAGCACTCTCCGGCCAACATGCCCAACTGCAGCAACAGCTCCCAAACCGAAGGAGCCAGGACCCAAAGACCTAGCTGGCCTGAAGGACCCCCAGGGGGCCCCCAAGCAGCCCCTCTCAATTTGGGTCTGGGGGCTTTCGTTGGGCCGGGAACCTGGGAGAATCCTGCAAGGTTGCAGTTCGCAGCCCGAGAAGCACTCTCCGGCCAACATGCCCAACTGCAGCAACAGCTCCCAAAGCGAAGGAGCCAGGACCCAAAGAGCTAGCTGGCCTGAAGGGCCCCCAGGGGGCCCCAAGCAGCCCCTCTCAATTTGGGTCTGGGGGCTTTCGTTGGGCATGGAACCTGGGAGATTCCTGCAAGGTTGCAGTTCGCGGCCCGAGAAGCACTCTCCGGCCAACATGCCCAACTGCAGCAACAGCTCCCAAACCGAAGGAGCCAGGACCCAAAGAGCTAGGTGGCCTGAAGGGCCCCCAGGGGGCCCCCAAGCAGCCCCTCTCCATTTGGGTCTGGGGGCTTTCGTTGGGCCGGGAACCTGGGAGATTCCTGCAAGGTTGCAGTTCGCGGCCCGAGAAGCACTCTCCGGCCAACATGCCCAACTGCAGCAACAGCTCCCAAACCGAAGGAGCCAGGACCCAAAGACCTAGCTGGCCTGAAGGGCCCCCAGGGGGCCCCCAAGCAGCCCCTCTCCATTTGGGTCTGGGGGCTTTCGTTGGGCCGGGAACCTGGGAGATTCCTGCAAGGTTGCAGTTCGCGGCCCGAGAAGCACTCTCCGGCCAACATGCCCAACTGCAGCAACAGCTCCCAAAGCGAAGGAGCCAGGACCCAAAGACCTAGCTGGCCTGAAGGGCCCCCAGGGGGCCCCAAGCAGCCCCTCTCAATTTGGGTCTGGGGGCTTTCGTTGGGCATGGAACCTGGGAGATTCCTCCAAGGTTCCAGTTCGAGGCCCGAGAAGCACTCTCCGGCCAACATGCCCAACTGCAGCAACAGCTCCCAAACCGAAGGAGCCAGGACCCAAAGACCTAGCTGGCCTGAAGGGCCCCCAGGGGGCCCCCAAGCAGCCCCTCTCCATTTGGGTCTGGGGGCTTTCGTTGGGCCGGGAACCTGGGAGATTCCTGCAAGGTTGCAGTTCGCGGCCCGAGAAGCACTCTCCGGCCAACATGCCCAACTGCAGCAACAGCTCCCAAAGCGAAGGAGCCAGGACCCAAAGACCTAGCTGGCCTGAAGGGCCCCCAGGGGGCCCCCAAGCAGCCCCTCTCCATTTGGGTTTGGGGGCTTTCGTTGGGCCGGGAACCTGGGAGATTCCTGCAAGGTTGCAGTTCGCGGCCCGAGAAGCACTCTCCGGCCAACATGCCCAACTGCAGCAACAGCTCCCAAAGCGAAGGAGCCAGGACCCAAAGACCTAGCTGGCCTGAAGGGCCCCCAGGGGGCCCCCAAGCAGCCCCTCTCAATTTGGGTCTGGGGGCTTTCGTTGGGCATGGAACCTGGGAGATTCCTGCAAGGTTGCAGTTCGCGGCACGAGAAGCACTCTCCGGCCAACATGCCCAACTGCAGCAACAGCTCCCAAACCGAAGGAGCCAGGACCCAAAGACCTAGCTGGCCTGAAGGGCCCCCAGGGGGCCCCCAAGCAGCCCCTCTCCATTTGGGTCTGGGGGCTTTTGTTGGGCATGTATACTTGAGAGGTACCTGCAAGTTACAGTTCGCGGCCCGAGAAGCACTCTCCGGCCAACATGCTCAACTGCAGCAACAGCTCCCAAACCGAAGGAGCCAGGACCCAAAGAGCTAGGTGGCCTGAAGGGCCCCCAGGGGGCCCCCAAGCAGCCCCTCTCCATTTGGGTCTGGGGGCTTTCGTTGGGCCGGGAACCTGGGAGAATCCTGCAAGGTTGCAGTTCGCGGCCCGAGAAGCACTCTCCGGCCAACATGCTCAACTGCAGCAACAGCTCCCAAACCGAAGGAGCCAGGACCCAAAGACCTAGCTGGCCTGAAGGGCCCCCAGGGGGCCCCCAAGCAGCCCCTCTCCATTTGGGTCTGGGGGCTTTCGTTGGGCATGGATACCTGAGAGGTACCTGCAAGGTTACAGTTCGCGGCCCGAGAAGCACTCTCCGGCCAACATGCCCAACTGCAGCAACAGCTCCCAAACCGAAGGAGCCAGGACCCAAAGAGCTAGGTGGCCTGAAGGGCCCCCAGGGGGCCCCCAAGCAGCCCCTCTCAATTTGGGTCTGGGGGCTTTCGTTGGGCATGGAACCTGGGAGATTCCTGCAAGGTTGCAGTTCGCGGCCCGAGAAGCACTCCCCGGCCAACATGCCCAACTGCAGCAACAGCTCCCAAACCGAAGGAGCCAGGACCCAAAGAGCTAGGTGGCCTGAAGGGCCCCCAGGGGGCCCCCAAGCAGCCCCTCTCAATTTGGGTCTGGGGGCTTTCGTTGGGCCGGGAACCTGGGAGAATCCTGCAAGGTTGCAGTTCGCGGCCCGAGAAGCACTCTCCGGCCAACATGCCCAACTGCAGCAACAGTTCCCAAACCGAAGGAGCCAGGACCCAAAGACCTAGCTGGCCTGAAGGGCCCCCAGGGGGGCCCCAAGCAGCCCCTCTCCATTTGGGTCTGGGGGCTTTCGTTGGGCCGGGAACCTGGGAGATTCCTGCAAGGTTGCAGTTCGCGGCCCGAGAAGCACTCTCCGGCCAACATGCCCAACTGCAGCAACAGCTCCCAAAGCGAAGGAGCCAGGACCCAAAGACCTAGCTGGCCTGAAGGGCCCCCAGGGGGCCCCCAAGCAGCCCCTCTCCATTTGGGTCTGGGGGCTTTTGTTGGGCCGGGAACCTGGGAGATTCCTGCAAGGTTGCAGTTCGCGGCCCGAGAAGCACTCTCCGCCCAACATGCCCAACTGCAGCAACAGCTCCCAAACCGAAGGAGCCAGGACCCAAAGAGCTAGGTGGCCTGAAGGGCCCCCAGGGGGCCCCCAAGCAGCCCCTCTCCATTTGGGTCTGGGGGCTTTCGTTGGGCCGGGAACCTGGGAGATTCCTGCAAGGTTGCAGTTCGCGGCCCGAGAAGCACTCTCCGGCCAACATGCCCAACTGCAGCAACAGCTCCCAAAGCAAAGGAGCCAGGACCCAAAGACCTAGCTGGCCTGAAGGGCCCCCAGGGGGCCCCCAAGCAGCCCCTCTCCATTTGGGTCTGGGGGCTTTCGTTGGGCCGGGAACCTGGGAGATTCCTGCAAGGTTGCAGTTCGCGGCCCGAGAAGCACTCTCCGGCCAACATGCCCAACTGCAGCAACAGCTCCCAAACCGAAGGAGCCAGGACACAAAGAGCTAGGTGGCCTGAAGGGCCCCCAGGGGGCCCCCAAGCAGCCCCTCTCCATTTGGGTCTGGGGGCTTTCGTTGGGCCGGGAACCTGGGAGATTCCTGCAAGGTTGCAGTTCGCGGCCCGAGAAGCACTCTCCGGCCAACATGCCCAACTGCAGCAACAGCTCCCGAAGCGAAGGAGCCAGGACCCAAAGACCTAGCTGGCCTGAAGGGCCCCCAGGGGGCCCCCAAGCAGCCCCTCTCAATTTGGGTCTGGGGGCTTTCGTTGGGCCGGGAACCTGGGAGATTCCTGCAAGGTTGCAGTTCGCGGCCCGAGAAGCACTCTCCGCCCAACATGCCCAACTGCAGCAACAGCTCCCAAACCGAAGGAGCCAGGACCCAAAGACCTAGCTGGCCTGAAGGGCCCCCAGGGGGGCCCCAAGCAGCCCCTCTCAATTTGGGTCTGGGGGCTTTCGTTGGGCCGGGAACCTGGGAGAATCCTGCAAGGTTGCAGTTCGCGGCCGGAGAAGCACTCTCCGTCCAGCATGCCCAACTGCAGCAACAGCTCCCAAAGCGAAGGAGCCAGGACCCAAAGACCTAGCTGGCCTGAAGGGCCCCCAGGGGGCCCCCAAGCAGCCCCTCTCAATTTGGGTCTGGGGGCTTTCGTTGGGCATGGAACCTGGGAGATTCCTGCAAGGTTGCAGTTCGCGGCCCGAGAAGCACTCTCCGGCCAACATGCCCAACTGCAGCAACAGCTCCCAAACCGAAGGAGCCAGGACCCAAAGACCCAGCTGGCCTGAAGGGCCCCCAGGGGGCCCCCAAGCAGCCCCTCTCCATTTGGGTCTGGGGGCTTTTGTTGGGCATGTATACCTGAGAGGTACCTGGAAGTTACAGTTCGCGGCCCGAGAAGCACTCTCCGGCCAACATGCCCAACTGCAGCAACAGCTCCCAAAGCGAAGGAGCCAGGACCCAAAGACCTAGCTGGCCTGAAGGGCCCCCAGGGGGCCCCCAAGCAGCCCCTCTCCATTTGGGTCTGGGGGCTTTCGTTGGGCCGGGAACCTGGGAGGTACCTGCAAGGTTGCAGTTCGCGGCCCGAGAAGCACTCTCCGGCCAACATGCCCAACTGCAGCAACAGCTCCCAAAGCGAAGGAGCCAGGACCCAAAGACCTAGCTGGCCTGAAGGGCCCCCAGGGGTGCCCCAAGCAGCCCCTCTCCATTTGGGTCTGGGGGCTTTCGTTGGGCATGTATACCTGAGAGGTACCTGCAAGGCTGCAGTTCGCGGCCCGAGAAGCACTCTCCGGCCAACATGCCCAACTGCAGCAACAGCTCCCAAAGCGAAGGAGCCAGGACCCAAAGACCTAGCTGGCCTGAAGGGCCCCCATGGGGCCCCAAAGGGGCTCCTCTCCATTTGGGTCTGGGGGCTTTAGTTGGGCCGGGAAGCTGAGAGGTACCTGCAAGGTTGCAGTTCGCGGCCGGAGAAGCACTCTCCGGCCAACATGCCCAACTGCAGCAACAGCTCCCAAACCGAAGGAGCCAGGACCCAAAGACCTAGCTGGCCTGAAGGGCCCCCAGGGGGCCCCCAAGCAGCCCCTCTCAATTTGGGTCTGGGGGCTTTCGTTGGGCCGGGAACCTGGGAGATTCCTTCAAGTTTGCAGTTCGCGGCCCGAGAAGCACTCTCCGGCCAACATGCTCAGCTGCAGCAACAGCTCCCAAAGCGAAGGAGCCAGGACCCAAAGACCTAGCTGGCCTGAAGGGCCCCCAGGGGGCCCCCAAGCAGCCCCTCTCCATTTGGGTCTGGGGGCTTTCGTTGGGCCGGGAACCTGGGAGGTACCTGCAAGGTTGCAGTTCGCGGCCCGAGAAGCACTCTCCGGCCAACATGCCCAACTGCAGCAACAGCTCCCAAAGCGAAGGAGCCAGGACCCAAAGACCTAGCTGGCCTGAAGGGCCCCCAGGGGGCCCCCAAGCAGCCCCTCTCAATTTGGGTCTGGGGGCTTTCGTTGGGCATGGATACCTGAGAGGTACCTGCAAGGTTACAGTTCGCGGCCCGAGAAGCACTCTCCGGCCAACATGCTCAACTGCAGCAACAGCTCCCAAACCGAAGGAGCCAGGACCCAAAGAGCTAGGTGGCCTGAAGGGCCCCCAGGGGGCCCCCAAGCAGCCCCTCTCCATTGGGGTCTGGGGGCTTTCGTTGGGCCGGGAACCTGGGAGAATCCTGCAAGGTTGCAGTTCGCGGCCCGAGAAGCACTCTCCGGCCAACATGCTCAACTGCAGCAACAGCTCCCAAACCGAAGGAGCCAGGACCCAAAGACCTAGCTGGCCTGAAGGGCCCCCAGGGGGCCCCCAAGCAGCCCCTCTCAATTTGGGTCTGGGGGCTTTCGTTGGGCATGGAACCTGGGAGATTCCTGCAAGGTTGCAGTTCGCGGCCCGAGAAGCACTCCCCGGCCAACATGCCCAACTGCAGCAACAGCTCCCAAAGCGAAGGAGCCAGGACCCAAAGACCTAGCTGGCCTGAAGGGCCCCCAGGGGGCCCCCAAGCAGCACCTCTCAATTTGGGTCTGGGGGCTTTCGTTGGGCCGGGAACCTGGGAGAATCCTGCAAGGTTGCAGTTCGCGGCCCGAGAAGCACTCTCCGCCCAACATGCCCAACTGCAGCAACAGTTCCCAAACCGAAGGAGCCAGGACCCAAAGACCTAGCTGGCCTGAAGGGCCCCCAGGGGGCCCCCAAGCAGCCCCTCTCCATTTGGGTCTGGGGGCTTTTGTTGGGCCGGGAACCTGGGAGATTCCTGCAAGGTTGCAGTTCGCGGCCCGAGAAGCACTCTCCGGCCAACATGCCCAACTGCAGCAACAGCTCCCAAACCGAAGGAGCCAGGACCCAAAGAGCTAGCTGGCCTGAAGGGCCCCAAGGGGGACCCCAAGCAGCCCCTCTCAATTTGGGTCTGGGGGCTTTCGTTGGGCCGGGAACCTGGGAGATTCCTGCAAGGTTGCAGTTCGCGGCCCGAGAAGCACTCTCCGGCCAACATGCCCAACTGCAGCAACAGCTCCCAAAGCGAAGGAGCCAGGACCCAAAGACCTAGCTGGCCTGAAGGGCCCCCAGGGGGCCCCCAAGCAGCCCCTCTCCATTTGGGTCTGGGGGCTTTCGTTGGGCCGGGAACCTGGGAGATTCCTGCAAGGTTGCAGTTCGCGGCCCGAGAAGCACTCTCCGGCCAACATGCCCAACTGCAGCAACAGCTCCCAAAGCGAAGGAGCCAGGACCCAAAGACCTAGCTGGCCTGAAGGGCCCCCAGGGGGCCCCCAAGCAGCCCCTCTCCATTTGGGTCTGGGGGCTTTTGTTGGGCCGGGAACCTGGGAGATTCCTGCAAGGTTGCAGTTCGCGGCCCGAGAAGCACTCTCCGGCCAACATGCCCAACTGCAGCAACAGCTCCCAAACCGAAGGAGCCAGGACCCAAAGACCTAGCTGGCCTGAAGGGCCCCCAGGGGGCCCCCAAGCAGCCCCTCTCCATTTGGGTCTGGGGGCTTTCGTTGGGCCGGGAACCTGGGAGATTCCTGCAAGGTTGCAGTTCGCGGCCCGAGAAGCACTCTCCGGCCAACATGCCCAACTGCAGCAACAGCTCCCAAAGCGAAGGAGCCAGGACCCAAAGACCTAGCTGGCCTGAAGGGCCCCCAGGGGGCCCCAAGCAGCCCCTCTCCATTTGGGTCTGGGGGCTTTCGTTGGGCATGGAACCTGGGAGATTCCTGCAAGGTTGCAGTTCGCGGCCCGAGAAGCACTCTCCGGCCAACATGCCCAACTGCAGCAACAGCTCCCAAAGCGAAGGAGCCAGGACCCAAAGACCTAGCTGGCCTGAAGGGCCCCCAGGGGGCCCCCAAGCAGCCCCTCTCCATTTGGGTCTGGGGGTTTTCGTTGGGCATGGAACCTGGGAGATTCCTGCAAGGTTGCAGTTCGCGGCCCGAGAAGCACTCTCCGGCCAACATGCCCAACTGCAGCAACAGCTCCCAAACCGAAGGAGCCAGGACCCAAAGACCTAGCTGGCCTGAAGGACCCCCAGGGGGCCCCCAAGCAGCCCCTCTCAATTTGGGTCTGGGGGCTTTCGTTGGGCCGGGAACCTGGGAGAATCCTGCAAGGTTGCAGTTCGCAGCCCGAGAAGCACTCTCCGGCCAACATGCCCAACTGCAGCAACAGCTCCCAAAGCGAAGGAGCCAGGACCCAAAGAGCTAGCTGGCCTGAAGGGCCCCCAGGGGGCCCCAAGCAGCCCCTCTCAATTTGGGTCTGGGGGCTTTCGTTGGGCATGGAACCTGGGAGATTCCTGCAAGGTTGCAGTTCGCGGCCCGAGAAGCACTCTCCGGCCAACATGCCCAACTGCAGCAACAGCTCCCAAACCGAAGGAGCCAGGACCCAAAGAGCTAGGTGGACTGAAGGGCCCCCAGGGGGCCCCCAAGCAGCCCCTCTCCATTTGGGTCTGGGGGCTTTCGTTGGGCCGGGAACCTGGGAGATTCCTGCAAGGTTGCAGTTCGCGGCCCGAGAAGCACTCTCCGGCCAACATGCCCAACTGCAGCAACAGCTCCCAAACCGAAGGAGCCAGGACCCAAAGACCTAGCTGGCCTGAAGGGCCCCCAGGGGGCCCCCAAGCAGCCCCTCTCCATTTGGGTCTGGGGGCTTTCGTTGGGCCGGGAACCTGGGAGATTCCTGCAAGGTTGCAGTTCGCGGCCCGAGAAGCACTCTCCGGCCAACATGCCCAACTGCAGCAACAGCTCCCAAAGCGAAGGAGCCAGGACCCAAAGACCTAGCTGGCCTGAAGGGCCCCCAGGGGGCCCCAAGCAGCCCCTCTCAATTTGGGTCTGGGGGCTTTCGTTGGGCATGGAACCTGGGAGATTCCTCCAAGGTTCCAGTTCGAGGCCCGAGAAGCACTCTCCGGCCAACATGCCCAACTGCAGCAACAGCTCCCAAACCGAAGGAGCCAGGACCCAAAGACCTAGCTGGCCTGAAGGGCCCCCAGGGGGCCCCCAAGCAGCCCCTCTCCATTTGGGTCTGGGGGCTTTCGTTGGGCCGGGAACCTGGGAGATTCCTGCAAGGTTGCAGTTCGCGGCCCGAGAAGCACTCTCCGGCCAACATGCCCAACTGCAGCAACAGCTCCCAAAGCGAAGGAGCCAGGACCCAAAGACCTAGCTGGCCTGAAGGGCCCCCAGGGGGCCCCCAAGCAGCCCCTCTCCATTTGGGTTTGGGGGCTTTCGTTGGGCCGGGAACCTGGGAGATTCCTGCAAGGTTGCAGTTCGCGGCCCGAGAAGCACTCTCCGGCCAACATGCCCAACTGCAGCAACAGCTCCCAAAGCGAAGGAGCCAGGACCCAAAGACCTAGCTGGCCTGAAGGGCCCCCAGGGGGCCCCCAAGCAGCCCCTCTCAATTTGGGTCTGGGGGCTTTCGTTGGGCATGGAACCTGGGAGATTCCTGCAAGGTTGCAGTTCGCGGCACGAGAAGCACTCTCCGGCCAACATGCCCAACTGCAGCAACAGCTCCCAAACCGAAGGAGCCAGGACCCAAAGACCTAGCTGGCCTGAAGGGCCCCCAGGGGGCCCCCAAGCAGCCCCTCTCCATTTGGGTCTGGGGGCTTTTGTTGGGCATGTATACTTGAGAGGTACCTGCAAGTTACAGTTCGCGGCCCGAGAAGCACTCTCCGGCCAACATGCTCAACTGCAGCAACAGCTCCCAAACCGAAGGAGCCAGGACCCAAAGAGCTAGGTGGCCTGAAGGGCCCCCAGGGGGCCCCCAAGCAGCCCCTCTCCATTTGGGTCTGGGGGCTTTCGTTGGGCATGGATACCTGAGAGGTACCTGCAAGGTTACAGTTCGCGGCCCGAGAAGCACTCTCCGGCCAACATGCCCAACTGCAGCAACAGCTCCCAAACCGAAGGAGCCAGGACCCAAAGAGCTAGGTGGCCTGAAGGGCCCCCAGGGGGCCCCCAAGCAGCCCCTCTCAATTTGGGTCTGGGGGCTTTCGTTGGGCATGGAACCTGGGAGATTCCTGCAAGGTTGCAGTTCGCGGCCCGAGAAGCACTCCCCGGCCAACATGCCCAACTGCAGCAACAGCTCCCAAAGCGAAGGAGCCAGGACCCAAAGACCTAGCTGGCCTGAAGGGCCCCCAGGGGGCCCCCAAGCAGCCCCTCTCCATTTGGGTCTGGGGGCTTTTGTTGGGCCGGGAACCTGGGAGATTCCTGCAAGGTTGCAGTTCGCGGCCCGAGAAGCACTCTCCGCCCAACATGCCCAACTGCAGCAACAGCTCCCAAACCGAAGGAGCCAGGACCCAAAGAGCTAGGTGGCCTGAAGGGCCCCCAGGGGGCCCCCAAGCAGCCCCTCTCCATTTGGGTCTGGGGGCTTTCGTTGGGCCGGGAACCTGGGAGATTCCTGCAAGGTTGCAGTTCGCGGCCCGAGAAGCACTCTCCGGCCAACATGCCCAACTGCAGCAACAGCTCCCAAAGCGAAGGAGCCAGGACCCAAAGACCTAGCTGGCCTGAAGGGCCCCCAGGGGGCCCCCAAGCAGCCCCTCTCCATTTGGGTCTGGGGGCTTTCGTTGGGCCGGGAACCTGGGAGATTCCTGCAAGGTTGCAGTTCGCGGCCCGAGAAGCACTCTCCGGCCAACATGCCCAACTGCAGCAACAGCTCCCAAACCGAAGGAGCCAGGACCCAAAGAGCTAGGTGGCCTGAAGGGCCCCCAGGGGGCCCCCAAGCAGCCCCTCTCCATTTGGGTCTGGGGGCTTTCGTTGGGCCGGGAACCTGGGAGATTCCTGCAAGGTTGCAGTTCGCGGCCCGAGAAGCACTCTCCGGCCAACATGCCCAACTGCAGCAACAGCTCCCGAAGCGAAGGAGCCAGGACCCAAAGACCTAGCTGGCCTGAAGGGCCCCCAGGGGGCCCCCAAGCAGCCCCTCTCAATTTGGGTCTGGGGGCTTTCGTTGGGCCGGGAACCTGGGAGATTCCTGCAAGGTTGCAGTTCGCGGCCCGAGAAGCACTCTCCGCCCAACATGCCCAACTGCAGCAACAGCTCCCAAACCGAAGGAGCCAGGACCCAAAGACCTAGCTGGCCTGAAGGGCCCCCAGGGGGGCCCCAAGCAGCCCCTCTCAATTTGGGTCTGGGGGCTTTCGTTGGGCCGGGAACCTGGGAGAATCCTGCAAGGTTGCAGTTCGCGGCCGGAGAAGCACTCTCCGTCCAGCATGCCCAACTGCAGCAACAGCTCCCAAAGCGAAGGAGCCAGGACCCAAAGACCTAGCTGGCCTGAAGGGCCCCCAGGGGGCCCCCAAGCAGCCCCTCTCAATTTGGGTCTGGGGGCTTTCGTTGGGCATGGAACCTGGGAGATTCCTGCAAGGTTGCAGTTCGCGGCCCGAGAAGCACTCTCCGGCCAACATGCCCAACTGCAGCAACAGCTCCCAAACCGAAGGAGCCAGGACCCAAAGACCTAGCTGGCCTGAAGGGCCCCCAGGGGGGCCCCAAGCAGCCCCTCTCCATTTGGGTCTGGGGGCTTTTGTTGGGCATGTATACTTGAGAGGTACCTGCAAGTTACAGTTCGCGGCCCGAGAAGCACTCTCCGGCCAACATGCCCAACTGCAGCAACAGCTCCCAAAGCGAAGGAGCCAGGACCCAAAGACCTAGCTCGCCTGAAGGGCCCCCAGGGGGCCCCCAAGCAGCCCCTCTCAATTTGGGTCTGGGGGCTTTCGTTGGGCCGGGAACCTGGGAGGTACCTGCAAGGTTGCAGTTCGCGGCCCGAGAAGCACTCTCCGGCCAACATGCCCAACTGCAGCAACAGCTCCCAAAGCGAAGGAGCCAGGACCCAAAGACCTAGCTGGCCTGAAGGGCCCCCAGGGGGGCCCCAAGCAGCCCCTCTCAATTTGGGTCTGGGGGCTTTCGTTGGGCCGAGAACCTGGGAGAATCCTGCAAGGTTGCAGTTCGCGGCCCGAGAAGCACTCTCCGCCCAACATGCCCAACTGCAGCAACAGCTCCCAAACCGAAGGAGCCAGGACCCAAAGACCTAGCTGGCCTGAAGTGCCCCCAGGGGGCCCCCAAGAGGCACCTCTCAATTTGGGTCTGGGGGCTTCCGTTGGGCCGGGAACCTGGGAGGTACCTGCAAGGTTGCAGTTCGCGGCCCGAGAAGCACTCTCCGGCCAACATGCCCAAGTGCAGCAACAGCTCCCAAAGCGAAGGAGCCAGGACCCAAAGAGCTAGGTGGCCTGAAGGGCCCCCAGGGGGCCCCCAAGTAGCCCCTCTCAATTTGGGTCTGGGGGCTTTCGTTGGGCCGGGAACCTGGGAGAATCCTGCAAGGTTGCAGTTCGCGGCCCGAGAAGCACTCTCCGGCCAACATGCCCAACTGCAGCAACAGCTCCCAAAGCGAAGGAGCCAGGACCCAAAGACCTAGCTGGCCTGAAGGGCCCCCATGGGGCCCCCAAGCAGCCCCTCTCCATTTGGGTCTGGGGGCTTTTGTTGGGCATGTATACCTGAGAGGTACCTGCAAGTTACAGTTCACGGCCCGAGAAGCACTCTCCGGCCAACATGCCCAACTGCAGCAACAGCTCCCAAAGCGAAGGAGCCAGGACCCAAAGACCTAGCTGGCCTGAAGGGCCCCCAGGGGGCCCCCAAGCAGCCCCTCTCCATTTGGGTCTGGGGGTTTTCGTTGGGCCGGGAACCTGGGAGGTACCTGCAAGGTTGCAGTTCGCGGCCCGAGAAGCACTCTCCGGCCAACATGCCCAACTGCAGCAACAGCTCCCAAAGCGAAGGAGCCAGGACCCAAAGACCTAGCTGGCCTGAAGGGCCCCCAGGGGGGCCCCAAGCAGCCCCTCTCAATTTGGGTCTGGGGGCTTTCGTTGGGCCGGGAACCTGGGAGAATCCTGCAAGGTTGCAGTTCGCGGCCCGAGAAGCACTCTCCGCCCAACATGCCCAACTGCAGCAACAGCTCCCAAAGCGAAGGAGCCAGGACCCAAAGACCTAGCTGGCCTGAAGAGCCCCCAGGGGGCCCCCAAGAGGCACCTCTCAATTTGGGTCTGGGGGCTTTCGTTGGGCCGGGAACCTGGGAGGTACCTGCAAGGTTGCAGTTCGCGGCCCGAGAAGCACTCTCCAGCCAACATGCCCAACTGCAGCAACAGCTCCCAAACCGAAGGAGCCAGGACACAAAGACCTAGCTGGCCTGAAGGGCCCCCAGGGGGCCCCCAAGCAGCCCCTCTCCATTTGGGTCTGGGGGCTTTCGTTGGGCATGGAACCTGGGAGATTCCTGCAAGGTTGCAGTTCGCGGCCCGAGAAGCACTCCCCGGCCAACATGCCCAACTGCAGCAACAGCTCCCAAAGCGAAGGAGCCAGGACCCAAAGAGCTAGGTGGCCTGAAGGGCCCCCAGGGGGCCCCCAAGCAGCCCCTCTCAATTTGGGTCTGGGGGCTTTCGTTGGGCCGGGAACCTGGGAGATTCCTGCAAGGTTGCAGTTCGCGGCCCGAGAAGCACTCTCCGGCCAACATGCCCAACTGCAGCAACAGCTCCCAAAGCGAAGGAGCCAGGACCCAAAGACCTAGCTGGCCTGAAGGGCCCCCAGGGGGGCCCCAAGCAGCCCCTCTCAATTTGGGTCTGGGGGCTTTCGTTGGGCCGGGAACCTGGGAGAATCCTGCAAGGTTGCAGTTCGCGGCCCGAGAAGCACTCTCCGTCCAGCATGCCCAACTGCAGCAACAGCTCCCAAAGCGAAGGAGCCAGGACCCAAAGACCTAGCTGGCCTGAAGGGCCCCCAGGGGGCCCCCAAGCAGCCCCTCTCAATTTGGGTCTGGGGGCTTTCGTTGGGCATGGAACCTGGGAGATTCCTGCAAGGTTGCAGTTCGCGGCACGAGAAGCACTCTCCGGCCAACATGCCCAACTGCAGCAACAGCTCCCAAACCGAAGGAGCCAGGACCCAAAGAGCTAGCTGGCCTGAAGGGCCCCCAGGGGGGCCCCAAGCAGCCCCTCTCCATTTGGGTCTTGGGGCATTTGTTGGGCATGTATACTTGAGAGGTACCTGCAAGGTTGCAGTTCGCGGCCCGAGAAGCACTCTCCGGCCAACATGCCCAGCTGCAGCAACAGCTCCCAAAGCGAAGGAGCCAGGACCCAAAGACCTAGCTGGCCTGAAGGGCCCCCAGGGGGCCCCCAAGCAGCCCCTCTCCATTTGGGTCTGGGGGTTTTCGTTGGGCCGGGAACCTGGGAGGTACCTGCAAGGTTGCAGTTCGCGGCCCGAGAAGCACTCTCCGGCCAACATGCCCAACTGCAGCAACAGCTCCCAAACCGAAGGAGCCAGGACCCAAAGACCTAGCTGGCCTGAAGGGCCCCCAGGGGGGCCCCAAGCAGCCCCTCTCAATTTGGGTCTGGGGGCTTTCGTTGGGCCGAGAACCTGGGAGAATCCTGCAAGGTTGCAGTTCGCGGCCCGAGAAGCACTCTCCGGCCAACATGCCCAACTGCAGCAACAGCTCCCAAAGCGAAGGAGCCAGGACCCAAAGACCTAGCTGGCCTGAAAGACCCCCAGGGGGCCCCCAAGAGGCACCTCTCAATTTGGGTCTGGGGGCTTCCGTTGGGCCGGGAACCTGGGAGGTACCTGCAAGGTTGCAGTTCGCGGCCCGAGAAGCACTCTCCGGCCAACATGCCCAACTGCAGCAACAGCTCCCAAAGCGAAGGAGCCAGGACCCAAAGACCTAGCTGGCCTGAAGGGCCCCCAGGGGGGCCCCAAGCAGCCCCTCTCAATTTGGGTCTGGGGGCTTTCGTTGGGCCGGGAACCTGGGAGGTACCTGCAAGGTTGCAGTTCGCGGCCCGAGAAGCACTCTCCGGCCAACATGCCCAACTGCAGCAACAGCTCCCAAAGCGAAGGAGCCAGGACCCAAAGACCTAGCTGGCCTGAAGGGCCCCCAGGGGGCCCCCAAGCAGCCCCTCTCAATTTGGGTCTGGGGGCTTTCGTGGGGCCGGGAATCTGGGAGAATCCTGCAAGGTTGCAGTTCGCGGCCCGAGAAGCACTCTCCGCCCAACATGCCCAACTGCAGCAACAGCTCCCAAAGCGAAGGAGCCAGGACCCAAAGACCTAGCTGGCCTGAAGGGCCCCCAGGGGGGCCCCAAGCAGCCCCTCTCCATTTGGGTCTGGGGGCTTTTGTTGGGCATGTATACCTGAGAGGTACCTGGAAGTTACAGTTCGCGGCCCGAGAAGCACTCTCCGGCCAACATGCCAAACGTGGAGCGACTGCTCCCAAAGCGAAGGAGCCAGGACCCAAAGACCTAGCTGGCCTGAAGGGCCCCCAGGGGGCCCCCAAGCAGCCCCTCTCCATTTGGGTCTGGGGGCTTTCGTTGGGCCGGGAACCTGGGAGAATCCTGCAAGGTTGCAGTTCGCGGCCCGAGAAGCACTCTCCGGCCAACATGCCCAACTGCAGCAACAGCTCCCAAAGCGAAGGAGCCAGGACACAAAGACCTAGCTGGCCTGAAGGGCCCCCATGGGGCCCCCAAGCAGCCCCTCTCCATTTGGGTCTGTGGGCTTTTGTTGGGCATGTATACCTGAGAGGTACCTGGAAGTTACACTTCGCGGCCCGAGAAGCACTCTCTGGCCAACATGCCCAACTGCAGCAACAGCTCCCAAACCGAAGGAGCCAAGACCCAAAGACCTAGCTGGCCTGAAGGGCCCCCAGGGGGCCCCCAAGCAGCCCCTCTCAATTTGGGTCTGGGGGCTTTCGTTGGGCCGGGAACCTGGGAGGTACCTGCAAGGTTGCAGTTCGCGGCCCGAGAAGCACTCTCCGGCCAACATGCCCAACTGCAGCAACAGCTCCCAAACCGAAGGAGCCAGGACCCAAAGACCTAGCTGGCCTGAAGGGCCCCCAGGGGGGCCCCAAGCAGCCCCTCTCAATTTGGGTCTGGGGGCTTTCGTTGGGCCGGGAACCTGGGAGGTACCTGCAAGGTTGCAGTTCGCGGCCCGAGAAGCACTCTCCGGCCAACATGCCCAACTGCAGCAACAGCTCCCAAAGCGAAGGAGCCAGGACCCAAAGACCTAGCTGGCCTGAAGGGCCCCCAGGGGGCCCCCAAGCAGCCCCTCTCCATTTGGGTCTAGGGGCTTTCGTTGGGCCGGGAACCTGGGAGGTACCTGCAAGGTTGCAGTTCGCGGCCCGAGAAGCACTCTCCGGCCAACATGCCCAACTGTAGCAACAGCTCCCAAACCGAAGGAGCCAGGACCCAAAGACCTAGCTGGCCTGAAGGGCCCCAGGGGGCCCCCAAGCAGCCCCTCTCCATTTGGGTCTGGGGGCTTTCGTTGGGCATGGAACCTGGGAGATTCCTGCAAGGTTGCAGTTCGCGGCCTGAGAAGCACTCTCCGGCCAACATGCCCAACTGCAGCAACAGCTCCCAAACCGAAGGAGCCAGGACCCAAAGACCTAGCTGGCCTGAAGGGCCCCCATGGGCCCCCAAGGAGCTCCTCTCAATTTGGGTCTGGGGGCTTTCGTTGGGCCGGGAACCTGGGAGGTACCTGCAAGGTTGCAGTTCGCGGCCCGAGAAGCACTCTCCGCCCAACATGCACAACTGCAGCAACAGCTCCCAAAGCGAAGGAGCCAGGACCCAAAGACCTAGCTGGCCTGAAGGGCCCCCAGGGGGCCCCCAAGCAGCCCCTCTCCATTTGGGTCTGGGGGCTTTTGTTGGGCATGTATACCTGAGAGGTACCTGCAAGTTACAGTTCGCGGCCCGAGAAGCACTCTCCGGCCAACATGCAAAACGTGGAGCGACTGCTCCCAAAGCGAAGGAGCCAGGACCCAAAGAGCTAGGTGGCCTGAAGGGCCCCCAGGGGGCCCCCAAGCAGCCCCTCTCAATTTGGGTCTGGGGGCTTTCGTTGGGCCGGGAACCTGGGAGAATCCTGCAAGGTTGCAGTTCGCGGCCCGAGAAGCACTCTCCGGCCAACATGCCCAACTGCAGCAACAGCTCCCAAAGCGAAGGAGCCAGGACCCAAAGACCTAGCTGGCCTGAAGGGCCCCCAGGGGGCCCCCAAGCAGCCCCTCTCAATTTGGGTCTGGGGGCTTTCGTTGGGCATGGAACCTGGGAGATTCCTGCAAGGTTGCAGTTCGCGGCACGAGAAGCACTCTCCGGCCAACATGCCCAACTGCAGCAACAGCTCCCAAACCGAAGGAGCCAGGACCCAAAGAGCTAGCTGGCCTGAAGGGCCCCCAGGGGGGCCCCAAGCAGCCCCTCTCCATTTGGGTCTTGGGGCATTTGTTGGGCATGTATACTTGAGAGGTACCTGCAAGGTTGCAGTTCGCGGCCCGAGAAGCACTCTCCGGCCAACATGCCCAACTGCAGCAACAGCTCCCAAAGCGAAGGAGCCAGGACCCAAAGACCTAGCTGGCCTGAAGGGCCCCCAGGGGGCCCCCAAGCAGCCCCTCTCCATTTGGGTCTGGGGGTTTTCGTTGGGCCGGGAACCTGGGAGGTACCTGCAAGGTTGCAGTTCGCGGCCCGAGAAGCACTCTCCGGCCAACATGCCCAACTGCAGCAACAGCTCCCAAACCGAAGGAGCCAGGACCCAAAGACCTAGCTGGCCTGAAGGGCCCCCAGGGGGGCCCCAAGCAGCCCCTCTCAATTTGGGTCTGGGGGCTTTCGTTGGGCCGAGAACCTGGGAGAATCCTGCAAGGTTGCAGTTCGCGGCCCGAGAAGCACTCTCCGGCCAACATGCCCAACTGCAGCAACAGCTCCCAAAGCGAAGGAGCCAGGACCCAAAGACCTAGCTGGCCTGAAAGACCCCCAGGGGGCCCCCAAGAGGCACCTCTCAATTTGGGTCTGGGGGCTTCCGTTGGGCCGGGAACCTGGGAGGTACCTGCAAGGTTGCAGTTCGCGGCCCGAGAAGCACTCTCCGGCCAACATGCCCAACTGCAGCAACAGCTCCCAAAGCGAAGGAGCCAGGACCCAAAGACCTAGCTGGCCTGAAGGGCCCCCAGGGGGGCCCCAAGCAGCCCCTCTCAATTTGGGTCTGGGGGCTTTCGTTGGGCCGGGAACCTGGGAGGTACCTGCAAGGTTGCAGTTCGCGGCCCGAGAAGCACTCTCCGGCCAACATGCCCAACTGCAGCAACAGCTCCCAAAGCGAAGGAGCCAGGACCCAAAGACCTAGCTGGCCTGAAGGGCCCCCAGGGGGCCCCCAAGCAGCCCCTCTCAATTTGGGTCTGGGGGCTTTCGTGGGGCCGGGAATCTGGGAGAATCCTGCAAGGTTGCAGTTCGCGGCCCGAGAAGCACTCTCCGCCCAACATGCCCAACTGCAGCAACAGCTCCCAAAGCGAAGGAGCCAGGACCCAAAGACCTAGCTGGCCTGAAGGGCCCCCAGGGGGGCCCCAAGCAGCCCCTCTCCATTTGGGTCTGGGGGCTTTTGTTGGGCATGTATACCTGAGAGGTACCTGGAAGTTACAGTTCGCGGCCCGAGAAGCACTCTCCGGCCAACATGCCAAACGTGGAGCGACTGCTCCCAAAGCGAAGGAGCCAGGACCCAAAGACCTAGCTGGCCTGAAGGGCCCCCAGGGGGCCCCCAAGCAGCCCCTCTCCATTTGGGTCTGGGGGCTTTCGTTGGGCCGGGAACCTGGGAGAATCCTGCAAGGTTGCAGTTCGCGGCCCGAGAAGCACTCTCCGGCCAACATGCCCAACTGCAGCAACAGCTCCCAAAGCGAAGGAGCCAGGACACAAAGACCTAGCTGGCCTGAAGGGCCCCCATGGGGCCCCCAAGCAGCCCCTCTCCATTTGGGTCTGTGGGCTTTTGTTGGGCATGTATACCTGAGAGGTACCTGGAAGTTACACTTCGCGGCCCGAGAAGCACTCTCCGGCCAACATGCCCAACTGCAGCAACAGCTCCCAAACCGAAGGAGCCAAGACCCAAAGACCTAGCTGGCCTGAAGGGCCCCCAGTGGGCCCCCAAGCAGCCCCTCTCAATTTGGGTCTGGGGGCTTTCGTTGGGCCGGGAACCTGGGAGGTACCTGCAAGGTTGCAGTTCGCGGCCCGAGAAGCACTCTCCGACAAACATGCCCAACTGCAGCAACAGCTCCCAAACCGAAGGAGCCAGGACCCAAAGACCTAGCTGGCCTGAAGGGCCCCCAGGGGGGCCCCAAGCAGCCCCTCTCAATTTGGGTCTGGGGGCTTTCGTTGGGCCGGGAACCTGGGAGGTACCTGCAAGGTTGCAGTTCGCGGCCCGAGAAGCACTCTCCGGCCAACATGCCCAACTGCAGCAACAGCTCCCAAAGCGAAGGAGCCAGGACCCAAAGACCTAGCTGGCCTGAAGGGCCCCCAGGGGGCCCCCAAGCAGCCCCTCTCCATTTGGGTCTAGGGGCTTTCGTTGGGCCGGGAACCTGGGAGGTACCTGCAAGGTTGCAGTTCGCGGCCCGAGAAGCACTCTCCGGCCAACATGCCCAACTGTAGCAACAGCTCCCAAACCGAAGGAGCCAGGACCCAAAGACCTAGCTGGCCTGAAGGGCCCCAGGGGGCCCCCAAGCAGCCCCTCTCCATTTGGGTCTGGGGGCTTTCGTTGGGCATGGAACCTGGGAGATTCCTGCAAGGTTGCAGTTCGCGGCCCGAGAAGCACTCTCCGGCCAACATGCCCAACTGCAGCAACAGCTCCCAAACCGAAGGAGCCAGGACCCAAAGACCTAGCTGGCCTGAAGGGCCCCCATGGGCCCCCAAGGAGCTCCTCTCAATTTGGGTCTGGGGGCTTTCGTTGGGCCGGGAACCTGGGAGGTACCTGCAAGGTTGCAGTTCGCGGCCCGAGAAGCACTCTCCGCCCAACATGCACAACTGCAGCAACAGCTCCCAAAGCGAAGGAGCCAGGACCCAAAGACCTAGCTGGCCTGAAGGGCCCCCAGGGGGCCCCCAAGCAGCCCCTCTCCATTTGGGTCTGGGGGCTTTTGTTGGGCATGTATACCTGAGAGGTACCTGCAAGTTACAGTTCGCGGCCCGAGAAGCACTCTCCGGCCAACATGCAAAACGTGGAGCGACTGCTCCCAAAGCGAAGGAGCCAGGACCCAAAGAGCTAGGTGGCCTGAAGGGCCCCCAGGGGGCCCCCAAGCAGCCCCTCTCAATTTGGGTCTGGGGGCTTTCGTTGGGCCGGGAACCTGGGAGAATCCTGCAAGGTTGCAGTTCGCGGCCCGAGAAGCACTCTCCGGCCAACATGCCCAACTGCAGCAACAGCTCCCAAAGCGAAGGAGCCAGGACCCAAAGACCTAGCTGGCCTGAAGGGCCCCCATGGGGCCCCCAAGCAGCCCCTCTCCATTTGGGTCTGGGGGCTTTTGTTGGGCATGTATACCTGAGAGGTACCTGGAAGTTACAGTTCACGGCCCGAGAAGCACTCTCCGGCCAACATGCCCAACTGCAGCAACAGCTCCCAAAGCGAAGGAGCCAGGACCCAAAGACCTAGCTGGCCTGAAGGGCCCCCAGGGGGCCCCCAAGCAGCCCCTCTCCATTGGGGTCTGGGGGTTTTCGTTGGGCCGGGAACCTGGGAGGTACCTGCAAGGTTGCAGTTCGCGGCCCGAGAAGCACTCTCCGGCCAACATGCCCAACTGCAGCAACAGCTCCCAAAGCGAAGGAGCCAGGACCCAAAGACCTAGCTGGCCTGAAGGGCCCCCAGGGGGGCCCCAAGCAGCCCCTCTCAATTTGGGTCTGGGGGCTTTCGTTGGGCCGGGAACCTGGGAGGTACCTGCAAGGTTGCAGTTCGCGGCCCGAGAAGCACTCTCCGGCAAACATGCCCAACTGCAGCAACAGCTCCCAAACCGAAGGAGCCAGGACCCAAAGACCTAGCTGGCCTGAAGGGCCCCCAGGGGGGCCCCAAGCAGCCCCTCTCAATTTGGGTCTGGGGGCTTTCGTTGGGCCGGGAACCTGGGAGGTACCTGCAAGGTTGCAGTTCGCGGCCCGAGAAGCACTCTCCGGCCAACATGCCCAACTGCAGCAACAGCTCCCAAAGCGAAGGAGCCAGGACACAAAGACCTAGCTGGCCTGAAGGGCCCCCAGGGGGCCCCCAAGCAGCCCCTCTCCATTTGGGTCTAGGGGCTTTCGTTGGGCCGGGAACCTGGGAGGTACCTGCAAGGTTGCAGTTCGCGGCCCGAGAAGCACTCTCCGGCCAACATGCCCAACTGCAGCAACAGCTCCCAAACCGAAGGAGCCAGGACCCAAAGACCTAGCTGGCCTGAAGGGCCCCCATGGGCCCCCAAGGAGCTCCTCTCAATTTGGGTCTGGGGGCTTTCGTTGGGCCGGGAACCTGGGAGGTACCTGCAAGGTTGCAGTTCGCGGCCCGAGAAGCACTCTCCGCCCAACATGCACAACTGCAGCAACAGCTCCCAAAGCGAAGGAGCCAGGACCCAAAGACCTAGCTGGCCTGAAGGGCCCCCAGGGGGCCCCCAAGCAGCCCCTCTCCATTTGGGTCTGGGGGCTTTTGTTGGGCATGTATACCTGAGAGGTACCTGCAAGTTACAGTTCGCGGCCCGAGAAGCACTCTCCGGCCAACATGCCAAACGTGGAGCGACTGCTCCCAAAGCGAAGGAGCCAGGACCCAAAGAGCTAGGTGGCCTGAAGGGCCCCGAGGGGGCCCCCAAGCAGCCCCTCTCAATTTGGGTCTGGGGGCTTTCGTTGGGCCGGGAACCTGGTCGCGGCCCGAGAAGCACTCTCCGGCCAACATGCCCAACTGCAGCAACAGCTCCCAAAGCGAAGGAGCCAGGACCCAAAGACCTAGCTGGCCTGAAGGGCCCCCAGGGGGCCCCCAAGCAGCCCCTCTCCATTTGGGTCTGGGGGTTTTCGTTGGGCCGGGAACCTGGGAGGTACCTGCAAGGTTGCAGTTCGCGGCCCGAGAAGCACTCTCCGGCCAACATGCCCAACTGCAGCAACAGCTCCCAAACCGAAGGAGCCAGGACCCAAAGACCTAGCTGGCCTGAAGGGCCCCCATGGGGCCCCCAAGGAGCTCCTCTCAGTTTGGGTCTGGGGGCTTTCGTTGGGCCGGGAACCTGGGAGGTACCTGCAAGGTTACAGTTCGCGGCCCGAGAAGCACTCTCCGGCCAACATGCCCAACTGCAGCAACAGCTCCCAAAGCGAAGGAGCCAGGACCCAAAGACCTAGCTGGCCTGAAGGGCCCCCAGGGGGCCCCAAAGCAGCCCCTCTCCATTTGGGTCTGGGGGCTTTCGTTGGGCCGGGAACCTGGGAGGTACCTGCAAGGTTGCAGTTCGCGGCCCGAGAAGCACTCTCCGGCCAACATGCCCAACTGCAGCAACAGCTCCCAAAGCGAAGGAGCCAGGACACAAAGACCTAGCTGGCCTGAAGGGCCCCCAGGGGGCCCCCAAGCAGCCCCTCTCCATTTGGGTCTGGGGGCTTTCGTTGGGCATGGAACCTGGGAGATTCCTGCCAGGTTGCAGTTCGCGGCCCGAGAAGCACTCTCCGGCCAACATGCCCAACTGCAGCAACAGCTCCCAAACCGAAGGAGCCAGGACACAAAGACCTAGCTGGCCTGAAGGGCCCCCATGGGGCCCCCAAGGAGCTCCTCTCCATTTAGGTCTGGGGGCTTTCGTTGGGCCGGGAACCTGGGAGGTACCTGCAAGGTTGCAGTTCGCGGCCCGAGAAGCACTCTCCGGCCAACATGCCCAACTGCAGCAACAGCTCCCAAACCGAAGGAGCCAGGACCCAAAGACCTAGCTGGCCTGAAGGTCCCCCAGTGGGCCCCCAAGTAGCCCCTCTCCATTTGGGTCTGGGGGCTTTCGTTGGGCATGGAACCTGGGAGATTCCTGCAAGGTTGCAGTTCGCGGCCCGAGAAGCACTCTCCGGCCAACATGCCCAACTGCAGCAACAGCTCCCAAAGCGAAGGAGCCAGGACCCAAAGACCTAGCTGGCCTGAAGGGCCCCAGGGGGCCCCCAAGCAGCCCCTCTCCATTTGGGTCTGGGGGCTTTCGTTGGGCATGGAACCTGGGAGATTCCTGCAAGGTTGCAGTTCGCGGCCCGAGAAGCACTCTCCGGCCAACATGCACAACTGCAGCAACAGCTCCCAAACCGAAGGAGCCAGGACCCAAAGACCTAGCTGGCCTGAAGGGCCCCCATGGGCCTCCAAGGAGCTCCTCTCAATTTGGGTCTGGGGGCTTTCGTTGGGCCGGGAACCTGGGAGGTACCTGCAAGGTTGCAGTTCGCGGCCCGAGAAGCACTCTCCGGCCAACATGCACAACTGCAGCAACAGCTCCCAAAGCGAAGGAGCCAGGACCCAAAGACCTAGCTGGCCTGAAGGGCCCCCAGGGGGCCCCCAAGCAGCCCCTCTCCATTTGGGTCTGGGGGCTTTTGTTGGGCATGTATACCTGAGAGGTACCTGGAAGTTACAGTTCGCGGCCCGAGAAGCACTCTCCGGCCAACATGCCAAACGTGGAGCGACTGCTCCCAAAGCGAAGGAGCCAGGACCCAAAGAGCTAGGTGGCCTGAAGGGCCCCCAGGGGGCCCCCAAGCAGCCCCTCTCAATTTGGGTCTGGGGGCTTTCGTTGGGCCGGGAACCTGGGAGAATCCTGCAAGGTTGCAGTTCGCGGCCCGAGAAGCACTCTCCGGCCAACATGCCCAACTGCAGCAACAGCTCCCAAAGCGAAGGAGCCAGGACCCAAAGACCTAGCTGGCCTGAAGGGCCCCCATGGGGCCCCCAAGCAGCCCCTCTCCATTTGGGTCTGGGGGCTTTTGTTGGGCATGTATACCTGAGAGGTACCTGGAAGTTACAGTTCACGGCCCGAGAAGCACTCTCCGGCCAACATGCCCAACTGCAGCAACAGCTCCCAAAGCGAAGGAGCCAGGACCCAAAGACCTAGCTGGCCTGAAGGGCCCCCAGGGGGCCCCCAAGCAGCCCCTCTCCATTTGGGTCTGGGGGTTTTCGTTGGGCCGGGAACCTGGGAGGTACCTGCAAGGTTGCAGTTCGCGGCCCGATAAGCACTCTCCGGCCAACATGCCCAACTGCAGCAACAGCTCCCAAAGCGAAGGAGCCAGGACCCAAAGACCTAGCTGGCCTGAAGGGCCCCCAGGGGGGCCCCAAGCAGCCCCTCTCAATTTGGGTCTGGGGGTTTTCGTTGGGCCGGGAACCTGGGAGAATCCTGCAAGGTTGCAGTTCGCGGCCCGAGAAGCACTCTCCGGCAAACATGCCCAACTGCAGCAACAGCTCCCAAAGCGAAGGAGCCAGGACCCAAAGACCTAGCTGGCCTGAAGAGCCCCCAGGGGGCCCCCAAGAGGCACCTCTCAATTTGGGTCTGGGGGCTTTCGTTGGGCCGGGAACCTGGGAGAATCCTGCAAGGTTGCAGTTCGCGGCCCGAGAAGCACTCTCCAGCCAACATGCCCAACTGCAGCAACAGCTCCCAAAGCGAAGGAGCCAGGACCCAAAGACCTAGCTGGCCTGAAGGGCCCCCAGGGGGGCCCCAAGCAGCCCCTCTCAATTTGGGTCTGGGGGCTTTCGTTGGGCCGGGAACCTGGGAGAATCCTGCAAGGTTGCAGTTCGCGGCCCGAGAAGCACTCTCCGGCCAACATGCCCAACTGCAGCAACAGCTCCCAAAGCGAAGGAGCCAGGACCCAAAGACCTAGCTGGCCTGAAGGGCCCCCAGGGGGCCCCCAAGCAGCCCCTCTCAATTTGGGTCTGGGGGCTTTCGTTGGGCCGGGAACCTGGGAGAATCCTGCAAGGTTGCAGTTCGCGGCCCGAGAAGCACTCTCCGCCCAACATGCCCAACTGCAGCAACAGCTCCCAAAGCGAAGGAGCCAGGACCCAAAGACCTAGCTGGCCTGAAGGGCCCCCAGGGGGCCCCCAAGCAGCCCCTCTCAATTTGGGTCTGGGGGCTTTCGTTGGGCCGGGAACCTGGGAGAATCCTGCAAGGTTGCAGTTCGCGGCCCGAGAAGCACTCTCCGGCCAACATGCCCAACTGCAGCAACAGCTCCCAAAGCGAAGGAGCCAGGACACAAAGACCTAGCTGGCCTGAAGGGCCCCCAGGGGGCCCCCAAGCAGCCCCTCTCCATTTGGGTCTGGGGGCTTTCGTTGGGCATGGAACCTGGGAGATTCCTGCAAGGTTGCAGTTCGCGGCCCGAGAAGCACTCTCCGGCCAACATGCCCAACTGCAGCAACAGCTCCCAAACCGAAGGAGCCAGGACCCAAAGACCTAGCTGGCCTGAAGGGCCCCCATGGGGCCCCCAAGGAGCTCCTCTCAATTTTGGGTCTGGGGGCTTTCGTTGGGCCGGGAACCTGGGAGGTACCTGCAAGGTTGCAGTTCGCGGCCCGAGAAGCACTCTCCGGCCAACATGCCCAACTGCAGCAACAGCTCCCAAAGCGAAGGAGCCAGGACCCAAAGACCTAGCTGGCCTGAAGGGCCCCCAGGGGGCCCCAAAGCAGCCCCTCTCCATTTGGGTCTGGGGGCTTTCGTTGGGCCGGGAACCTGGGAGATTCCTGCAAGGTTGCAGTTCTCGGCCCGAGAAGCACTCTCCGGCCAACATGCACAACTGCAGCAACAGCTCCCAAACCGAATGAGCCAGGACACAAAGACCTAGCTGGCCTGAAGGGCCCCCAGGGGGCCCCCAAGTAGCCCCTCTCAATTTGGGTCTGGGGGCTTTCGTTGGATATGTATACCTGAGAGGTACCTGCAAGGTTGCAGTTCGCGGCCCGAGAAGCACTCTCCGGCCAACATGCACAACTGCAGCAACAGCTCCCAAAGCGAAGGAGCCAGGACCCAAAGACCTAGCTGGCCTGAAGGGCCCCCAGGGGGCCCCCAAGCAGCCCCTCTCAATTTGGGTCTGGGGGCTTTCGTTGGGCCGGGAACCTGGGAGAATCCTGCAAGGTTGCAGTTCGCGGCCCGAGAAGCACTCTCCGGCCAACATGCCCAACTGCAGCAACAGCTCCCAAAGCGAAGGAGCCAGGACCCAAAGACCTAGCTGGCCTGGAGTGTCCCCAGGGGGCCCCCAAGCAGCCCCTCTCCATTTGGGTCTGGGGGCTTTCGTTGGGCCGGGAACCTGGGAGAATCCTGCAAGGTTGCAGTTCGCGGCCCGAGAAGCACTCTCCGGCCAACATGCCCAACTGCAGCAACAGCTCCCAAAGCGAAGGAGCCAGGACCCAAAGACCTAGCTGGCCTGAAGGGCCCCCAGGGGGCCCCCAAGCAGCCCCTCTCCATTTGGGTCTGGGGGCTTTCGTTGGGCATGGAACCTGGGAGATTCCTGCAAGGTTGCAGTTCGCGGCCCGAGAAGCACTCTCCGGCCAACATGCCCAACTGCAGCAACAGCTCCCAAAGCGAAGGAGCCAGGACCCAAAGACCTAGCTGGCCTGAAGGGCCCCCATGGGGCCCCCAAGGAGCTCCTCTCCATTTGGGTCTGGGGGCTTTCGTTGGGCCGGGAACCTGGGAGGTACCTGCAAGATTGCAGTTCGCGGCCCGAGAAGCACTCTCCGCCCAACATGCCCAACTGCAGCAACAGCTCCCAAAGCGAAGGAGCCAGGACCCAAAGACCTAGCTGGCCTGAAGGGCCCCCAGGGGGCCCCCAAGCAGCCCCTCTCAATTTGGGTCTGGGGGCTTTCGTTGGGCCGGGAACCTGGGAGGTACCTGCAAGGTTGCAGTTCGCGGCCCGAGAAGCACTCTCCGCCCAACATGCACAACTGCAGCAACAGCTCCCAAAGCGAAGGAGCCAGGACCCAAAGACCTAACTGGCCTGAAGGGCCCCCAGGGGGCCCCCAAGCAGCCCCTCTCAATTTGGGTCTGCGGGCTTTCGTTGGGCCGGGAACCTGGGAGAATCCTGCAAGGTTGCAGTTCGAGGCCCGAGAAGCACTCTCCGGCCAACATGCCCAACTGCAGCAACAGCTCCCAAACCGAATGAGCCAGGACCCAAAGACCTAGCTGGCCTGAAGTGCCCCCAGGGGGCCCCAAAGCAGCCCCTCTCCATTTGGGTCTGGGGGCTTTCGTTGGGCCGGGAACCTGGGAGAATCCTGCAAGGTTGCAGTTCGCGGCCCGAGAAGCACTCTCCGGCCAACATGCCCAACTGCAGCAACAGCTCCCAAAGCGAAGGAGCCAGGACCCAAAGACCTAGCTGGCCTGAAGGGCCCCCAGGGGGCCCCAAAGCAGCCCCTCTCCATTTGGGTCTGGGGGCTTTCGTTGGGCCGGGAACCTGGGAGATTCCTGCAAGGTTGCAGTTCTCGGCCCGAGAAGCACTCTCCGGCCAACATGCACAACTGCAGCAACAGCTCCCAAACCGAATGAGCCAGGACACAAAGACCTAGCTGGCCTGAAGGGCCCCCAGGGGGCCCCCAAGTAGCCCCTCTCAATTTGGGTCTGGGGGCTTTCGTTGGATATGTATACCTGAGAGGTACCTGCAAGGTTGCAGTTCGCGGCCCGAGAAGCACTCTCCGGCCAACATGCACAACTGCAGCAACAGCTCCCAAAGCGAAGGAGCCAGGACCCAAAGACCTAGCTGGCCTGAAGGGCCCCCAGGGGGCCCCCAAGCAGCCCCTCTCAATTTGGGTCTGGGGGCTTTCGTTGGGCCGGGAACCTGGGAGAATCCTGCAAGGTTGCAGTTCGCGGCCCGAGAAGCACTCTCCGGCCAACATGCCCAACTGCAGCAACAGCTCCCAAAGCGAAGGAGCCAGGACCCAAAGACCTAGCTGGCCTGGAGTGTCCCCAGGGGGCCCCCAAGCAGCCCCTCTCAATTTGGGTCTGGGGGCTTTCGTTGGGCCGGGAACCTGGGAGAATCCTGCAAGGTTGCAGTTCGCGGCCCGAGAAGCACTCTCCGGCCAACATGCCCAACTGCAGCAACAGCTCCCAAAGCGAAGGAGCCAGGACCCAAAGACCTAGCTGGCCTGAAGGGCCCCCAGGGGGCCCCCAAGCAGCCCCTCTCCATTTGGGTCTGGGGGCTTTCGTTGGGCATGGAACCTGGGAGATTCCTGCAAGGTTGCAGTTCGCGGCCCGAGAAGCACTCTCCGGCCAACATGCCCAACTGCAGCAACAGCTCCCAAAGCGAAGGAGCCAGGACCCAAAGACCTAGCTGGCCTGAAGGGCCCCCATGGGGCCCCCAAGGAGCTCCTCTCCATTTGGGTCTGGGGGCTTTCGTTGGGCCGGGAACCTGGGAGGTACCTGCAAGATTGCAGTTCGCGGCCCGAGAAGCACTCTCCGCCCAACATGCCCAACTGCAGCAACAGCTCCCAAAGCGAAGGAGCCAGGACCCAAAGACCTAGCTGGCCTGAAGGGCCCCCAGGGGGCCCCCAAGCAGCCCCTCTCCATTTGGGTCTGGGGGCTTTCGTTGGGCCGGGAACCTGGGAGATTCCTGCAAGGTTGCAGTTCGAGGCCCGAGAAACACTCTCCGGCCAACATGCCCAACTGCAGCAACAGCTCCCAAACCGAATGAGCCAGGACCCAAAGACCTAGCTGGCCTGAAGGGCCCCCAGGGGGCCCCAAAGTAGCCCCTCTCAATTTGGGTCTGGGGGCTTTCGTTGGGCCGGGAACCTGGGAGAATCCTGCAAGGTTGCAGTTCGCGGCCCGAGAAGCACTCTCCGGCCAACATGCCCAACTGCAGCAACAGCTCCCAAAGCGAAGGAGCCAGGACCCAAAGACCTAGCTGGCCTGAAGGGCCCCCAGGGGGCCCCCAAGCAGCCCCTCTCCATTTGGGTCTGGGGGCTTTCGTTGGGCCGGGAACCTGGGAGAATCCTGCAAGGTTGCAGTTCGCGGCCCGAGAAGCACTCTCCGGCCAACATGCCCAACTGCAGCAACAGCTCCCAAAGCGAAGGAGCCAGGACCCAAAGACCTAGCTGGCCTGAAGGGCCCCCAGGGGGCCCCCAAGCAGCCCCTCTCAATTTGGGTCTGGGGGCTTTCGTTGGGCCGGGAACCTGGGAGGTACCTGCAAGGTTGCAGTTCGCGGCCCGAGAAGCACTCTCCGCCCAACATGCACAACTGCAGCAACAGCTCCCAAAGCGAAGGAGCCAGGACCCAAAGACCTAGCTGGCCTGAAGGGCCCCCAGGGGGCCCCCAAGCAGCCCCTCTCAATTTGGGTCTGCGGGCTTTCGTTGGGCCGGGAACCTGGGAGAATCCTGCAAGGTTGCAGTTCGAGGCCCGAGAAGCACTCTCCGGCCAACATGCCCAACTGCAGCAACAGCTCCCAAACCGAATGAGCCAGGACCCAAAGACCTAGCTGGCCTGAAGTGCCCCCAGGGGGCCCCAAAGCAGCCCCTCTCCATTTGGGTCTGGGGGCTTTCGTTGGGCCGGGAACCTGGGAGAATCCTTCAAGGTTGCAGTTCGCGGCCCGAGAAGCACTCTCCGGCCAACATGCCCAACTGCAGCAACAGCTCCCAAAGCGAAGGAGCCAGGACCCAAAGACCTAGCTGGCCTGAAGGGCCCCCAGGGGGCCCCCAAGCAGCCCCTCTCCATTTGGGTCTGGGGGCTTTCGTTGGGCCGGGAACCTGGGAGATTCCTGCAAGGTTGCAGTTCGAGGCCCGAGAAGCACTCTCCGGCCAACATGCCCAACTGCAGCAACAGCTCCCAAACCGAATGAGCCAGGACACAAAGACCTAGCTGGCCTGAAGGGCCCCCAGGGGGCCCCCAAGTAGCCCCTCTCAATTTGGGTCTGGGGGCTTTCGTTGGGCATGTATACCTGAGAGGTACCTGCAAGGTTGCAGTTCGCGGCCCGAGAAGCACTCTCCGGCCAACATGCCCAACTGCAGCAACAGCTCCCAAAGCGAAGGAGCCAGGACCCAAAGACCTAGCTGGCCTGAAGGGCCCCCAGGGGGCCCCCAAGGGGCTCCTCTCCATTTGGGTCTGGGGGCTTTAGTTGGGCCGGGAACCTGAGAGGTACCTGCAAGGTTGCAGTTCGCGGCCCGAGAAGCACTCTCCGGCCAACATGCCCAACTGCAGCAACAGCTCCCAAAGCGAAGGAGCCAGGACCCAAAGACCTAGCTGGCCTGAAGGGCCCCCAGGGGGCCCCCAAGCAGCCCCTCTCCATTTGGGTCTGGGGGCTTTCGTTGGGCCGGGAACCTGGGAGATTCCTTCAAGTTTGCAGTTCGCGGCCCGAGAAGCACTCTCCGGCCAACATGCCCAACTGCAGCAACAGCTCCCAAAGCGAAGGAGCCAGGACCCAAAGAGCTAGGTGGCCTGAAGGGCCCCCAGGGGGCCCCCAAGCAGCCCCTCTCCATTTGGGTCTGGGGGCTTTCGTTGGGCCAGGAACCTGGGAGGTACCTGCAAGGTTGCAGTTCGCGGCCCGAGAAGCACTCTCCGGCCAACATGCCCAACTGCAGCAACAGCTCCCAAAGCGAAGGAGCCAGGACCCAAAGACCTAGCTGGCCTGAAGGGCCCCCAGGGGGCCCCCAAGCAGCCCCTCTCAATTTGGGTCTGGGGGCTTTCGTTGGGCATGGATACCTGAGAGGTACCTGCAAGGTTACAGTTCGCGGCCCGAGAAGCACTCTCCGGCCAACATGCTCAACTGCAGCAACAGCTCCCAAACCGAAGGAGCCAGGACCCAAAGACCTAGCTGGCCTGAAGGGCCCCCAGGGGGCCCCCAAGCAGCCCCTCTCCATTTGGGTCTGGGGGCTTTCGTTGGGCCGGGAACCTGGGAGAATCCTGCAAGGTTGCAGTTCGCGGCCCGAGAAGCACTCTCCGGCCAACATGCTCAACTGCAGCAACAGCTCCCAAAGCGAAGGAGCCAGGACCCAAAGACCTAGCTGGCCTGAAGGGCCCCAAGTGGGACCCCAAGCAGCCCCTCTCCATTTGGGTCTGGGGGCTTTCGTTGGGCATGGATACCTGAGAGGTACCTGCAAGGTTACAGTTCGCGGCCCGAGAAGCACTCTCCGGCCAACATGCACAACTGCAGCAACAGCTCCCAAACCGAAGGAGCCAGGACCCAAAGAGCTAGGTGGCCTGAAGGGCCCCCAGGGGGCCCCCAAGCAGCCCCTCTCCATTTGGGTCTGGGGGCTTTCGTTGGGCCGGGAACCTGGGAGATTCCTGCAAGGTTGCAGTTCGCGGCCCGAGAAGCACTCCCCGGCCAACATGCCCAACTGCAGCAACAGCTCCCAAACCGAAGGAGCCAGGACCCAAAGACCTAGCTGGCCTGAAGGGCCCCCAGGGGGCCCCAAAGCAGCCCCTCTCAATTTGGGTCTGGGGGCTTTCGTTGGGCCGGGAACCTGGGAGAATCCTGCAAGGTTGCAGTTCGCGGCCCGAGAAGCACTCTCCGGCCAACATGCCCAACTGCAGCAACAGTTCCCAAACCGAAGGAGCCAGGACCCAAAGAGCTAGCTGGCCTGAAGGGCCCCCAGGGGGCCCCCAAGCAGCCCCTCTCCATTTGGGTCTGGGGGCTTTTGTTGGGCCGGGAACCTGGGAGATTCCTGCAAGGTTGCAGTTCGCGGCCCGAGAAGCACTCTCCGGCCAACATGCCCAACTGCAGCAACAGCTCCCAAAGCGAAGGAGCCAGGACCCAAAGACCTAGCTGGCCTGAAGGGCCCCAAGGGGGACCCCAAGCAGCCCCTCTCCATTTGGGTCTGGGGGCTTTCGTTGGGCATGGATACCTGAGAGGTACCTGCAAGGTTACAGTTCGCGGCCCGAGAAGCACTCTCCGGCCAACATGCACAACTGCAGCAACAGCTCCCAAACCGAAGGAGCCAGGACCCAAAGAGCTAGGTGGCCTGAAGGGCCCCCAGGGGGCCCCCAAGCAGCCCCTCTCCATTTGGGTCTGGGGGCTTTCGTTGGGCCGGGAACCTGGGAGATTCCTGCAAGGTTGCAGTTCGCGGCCCGAGAAGCACTCCCCGGCCAACATGCCCAACTGCAGCAACAGCTCCCAAACCGAAGGAGCCAGGACCCAAAGACCTAGCTGGCCTGAAGGGCCCCCAGGGGGCCCCAAAGCAGCCCCTCTCAATTTGGGTCTGGGGGCTTTCGTTGGGCCGGGAACCTGGGAGAATCCTGCAAGGTTGCAGTTCGCGGCCCGAGAAGCACTCTCCGGCCAACATGCCCAACTGCAGCAACAGTTCCCAAACCGAAGGAGCCAGGACCCAAAGAGCTAGCTGGCCTGAAGGGCCCCCAGGGGGCCCCCAAGCAGCCCCTCTCCATTTGGGTCTGGGGGCTTTTGTTGGGCCGGGAACCTGGGAGATTCCTGCAAGGTTGCAGTTCGCGGCCCGAGAAGCACTCTCCGGCCAACATGCCCAACTGCAGCAACAGCTCCCAAAGCGAAGGAGCCAGGACCCAAAGACCTAGCTGGCCTGAAGGGCCCCAAGGGGGACCCCAAGCAGCCCCTCTCCATTTGGGTCTGGGGGCTTTCGTTGGGCCGGGAACCTGGGAGATTCCTGCAAGGTTGCAGTTCGCGGCCCGAGAAGCACTCTCCGGCCAACATGCCCAACTGCAGCAACAGCTCCCAAAGCGAAGGAGCCAGGACCCAAAGACCTAGCTGGCCTGAAGGGCCCCCAGGGGGCCCCCAAGCAGCCCCTCTCCATTTGGGTCTGGGGGCTTTTGTTGGGCATGTATACCTGAGAGGTACCTGGAAGTTACAGTTCGCGGCCCGAGAAGCACTCTCCGGCCAACATGCCCAACTGCAGCAACAGCTCCCAAAGCGAAGGAGCCAGGACCCAAAGACCTAGCTGGCCTGAAGGGCCCCCAGGGGGCCCCCAAGCAGCCCCTCTCCATTTGGGTCTGGGGGTTTTCGTTGGGCCGGGAACCTGGGAGGTACCTGCAAGGTTGCAGTTCGCGGCCCGAGAAGCACTCTCCGGCCAACATGCCCAACTGCAGCAACAGCTCCCAAACCGAAGGAGCCAGGACCCAAAGACCTAGCTGGCCTGAAGGGCCCCCAGGGGGGCCCCAAGCAGCCCCTCTCAATTTGGGTCTGGGGGCTTTCGTTGGGCCGGGAACCTGGGAGAATCCTGCAAGGTTGCAGTTCGCGGCCCGAGAAGCACTCTCCGGGCAACATGCCCAACTGCAGCAACAGCTCCCAAAGCGAAGGAGCCAGGACCCAAAGACCTAGCTGGCCTGCAGGGCCCCCAGGGGGCCCCCAAGCAGCCCCTCTCAATTTGGGTCTGGGGGCTTTCGTTGGGCCGGGAACCTGGGAGAATCCTGCAAGGTTGCAGTTCGCGGCCCGAGAAGCACTCTCCGGCCAACATGCCCAACTGCAGCAACAGCTCCCAAACCGAAGGAGCCAGGACCCAAAGAGCTAGGTGGCCTGAAGGGCCCCCATGGGGCCCCCAAGCAGCCCCTCTCAATTTGGGTCTGGGGGCTTTCGTTGGGCCGGGAACCTGGGAGATTCCTGCAAGGTTGCAGTTCGCGGCCCGAGAAGCACTCTCCGGCCAACATGCACAACTGCAGCAACAGATCCCAAACCGAAGGAGCCAGGACCCAAAGAGCTAGGTGGCCTGAAGGGCCCCCAGGGGGCCCCCAAGCAGCCCCTCTCAATTTGGGTCTGGGGGCTTTCGTTGGGCCGGGAACCTGGGAAAATCCTGCAAGGTTGCAGTTCGCGGCCCGAGAAGCACTCTCCGGCCAACATGCCCAACTGCAGCAACAGTTCCCAAACCGAAGGAGCCAGGACCCAAAGACCTAGCTGGCCTGAAGTGCCCCCAGGGGGCCCCCAAGCAGCCCCTCTCCATTTGGGTCTGGGGGCTTTTGTTGGGCTGGGAACCTGGGAGATTCCTGCAAGGTTGCAGTTCGCGGCCGGAGAAGCACTCTCCGGCCAACATGCCCAACTGCAGCAACAGCTCCCAAAGCGAAGGAGCCAGGACCCAAAGACCTAGCTGGCCTGAAGGGCCCCAAGGGGGACCCCAAGCAGCCCCTCTCCATTTGGGTCTGGGGGCTTTCGTTGGGCCGGGAACCTGGGAGATTCCTGCAAGGTTGCAGTTCGCGGCCCGAGAAGCACTCTCCTGCCAACATGCCCAACTGCAGCAACAGCTCCCAAAGCGAAGGAGCCAGGACCCAAAGACCTAGCTGGCCTGAAGGGCCCCCATGGGGCCCCCAAGCAGCCCCTCTCAATTTGGGTCTGGGGGCTTTCGTTGGGCCGGGAACCTGGGAGATTCCTGCAAGGTTGCAGTTCGCGGCCCGAGAAGCACTCTCCGCCCAACATGCCCAACTGCAGCAACAGCTCCCAAAGCGAAGGAGCCAGGACCCAAAGACCTAGCTGGCCTGAAGGGCCCCCAGGGGGCCCCCAAGCAGCCCCTCTCCATTTGGGTCTGGGGGCTTTTGTTGGGCATGTATACCTGAGAGGTACCTGGAAGTTACAGTTCGCGGCCCGAGAAGCACTCTCCGGCCAACATGCCCAACTGCAGCAACAGCTCCCAAAGCGAAGGAGCCAGGACCCAAAGACCTAGCTGGCCTGAAGGGCCCCCAGGGGGCCCCCAAGCAGCCCCTCTCAATTTGGGTCTGGGGGCTTTCGTTGGGCCGGGAACCTGGGAGATTCCTGCAAGGTTGCAGTTCGAGGCCCGAGAAGCACTCTCCGGCCAACATGCCCAACTGCAGCAACAGCTCCCAAACCGAAGGAGCCAGGACCCAAAGACCTAGCTGGCCTGAAGGGCCCCCAGGGGGCCCCCAAGCAGCCCCTCTCCATTTGGGTCTGGGGGTTTTCGTTGGGCCGGGAACCTGGGAGGTACCTGCAAGGTTGCAGTTCGCGGCCCGAGAAGCACTCTCCGGCCAACATGCCCAACTGCAGCAACAGCTCCCAAACCGAAGGAGCCAGGACCCAAAGACCTAGCTGGCCTGAAGGGCCCCCAGGGGGGCCCCAAGCAGCCCCTCTCAATTTGGGTCTGGGGGCTTTCGTTGGGCCGGGAACCTGGGAGAATCCTGCAAGGTTGCAGTTCGCGGCCCGAGAAGCACTCTCCGGCCAACATGCCCAACTGCAGCAACAGCTCCCAAAGCGAAGGAGCCAGGACCCAAAGACCTAGCTGGCCTGCAGGGCCCCCAGGGGGCCCCCAAGCAGCCCCTCTCAATTTGGGTCTGGGGGCTTTCGTTGGGCCGGGAACCTGGGAGAATCCTGCAAGGTTGCAGTTCGCGGCCCGAGAAGCACTCTCCGGCCAACATGCCCAACTGCAGCAACAGCTCCCAAACCGAAGGAGCCAGGACCCAAAGAGCTAGGTGGCCTGAAGGGCCCCCATGGGGCCCCCAAGCAGCCCCTCTCAATTTGGGTCTGGGGGCTTTCGTTGGGCCGGGAACCTGGGAGATTCCTGCAAGGTTGCAGTTCGCGGCCCGAGAAGCACTCTCCGCCCAACATGCACAACTGCAGCAACAGATCCCAAACCGAAGGAGCCAGGACCCAAAGAGCTAGGTGGCCTGAAGGGCCCCCAGGGGGCCCCCAAGCAGCCCCTCTCAATTTGGGTCTGGGGGCTTTCGTTGGGCCGGGAACCTGGGAAAATCCTGCAAGGTTGCAGTTCGCGGCCCGAGAAGCACTCTCCGGCCAACATGCCCAACTGCAGCAACAGTTCCCAAACCGAAGGAGCCAGGACCCAAAGACCTAGCTGGCCTGAAGTGCCCCCAGGGGGCCCCCAAGCAGCCCCTCTCCATTTGGGTCTGGGGGCTTTTGTTGGGCTGGGAACCTGGGAGATTCCTGCAAGGTTGCAGTTCGCGGCCCGAGAAGCACTCTCCGGCCAACATGCCCAACTGCAGCAACAGCTCCCAAAGCGAAGGAGCCAGGACCCAAAGACCTAGCTGGCCTGAAGGGCCCCAAGGGGGACCCCAAGCAGCCCCTCTCAATTTGGGTCTGGGGGCTTTCGTTGGGCCGGGAACCTGGGAGATTCCTGCAAGGTTGCAGTTCGCGGCCCGAGAAGCACTCTCCGCCCAACATGCCCAACTGCAGCAACAGCTCCCAAAGCGAAGGAGCCAGGACCCAAAGACCTAGCTGGCCTGAAGGGCCCCCAGGGGGCCCCCAAGCAGCCCCTCTCCATTTGGGTCTGGGGGCTTTTGTTGGGCATGTATACCTGAGAGGTACCTGGAAGTTACAGTTCGCGGCCCGAGAAGCACTCTCCGGCCAACATGCCCAACTGCAGCAACAGCTCCCAAAGCGAAGGAGCCAGGACCCAAAGACCTAGCTGGCCTGAAGGGCCCCCAGGGGGCCCCCAAGCAGCCCCTCTCAATTTGGGTCTGGGGGCTTTCGTTGGGCCGGGAACCTGGGAGATTCCTGCAAGGTTGCAGTTCGAGGCCCGAGAAGCACTCTCCGGCCAACATGCCCAACTGCAGCAACAGCTCCCAAAGCGAAGGAGCCAGGACACAAAGACCTAGCTGGCCTGAAGGGCCCCCAGGGGGCCCCCAAGTAGCCCCTCTCAATTTGGGTCTGGGGGCTTTCGTTGGGCATGTATACCTGAGAGGTACCTGCAAGGTTGCAGTTCGCGGCCCGAGAAGCACTCTCCGGCCAACATGCCCAACTGCAGCAACAGCTCCCAAAGCGAAGGAGCCAGGACCCAAAGACCTAGCTGGCCTGAAGGGCCCCCATGGGGCCCACAAGGGGCTCCTCTCCATTTGGGTCTGGGGGCTTTCGTTGGGCCGGGAACCTGAGAGGTACCTGCAAGGTTGCAGTTCGCGGCCGGAGAAGCACTCTCCGGCCAACATGCCCAACTGCAGCAACAGCTCCCAAAGCGAAGGAGCCAGGACCCAAAGACCTAGCTGGCCTGAAGGGCCCCCAGGGGGCCCCCAAGCAGCCCCTCTCAATTTGGGTCTGGGGGCTTTCGTTGGGCCAGGAACCTGGGAGATTCCTTCAAGTTTGCAGTTCGCGGCCCGAGAAGCACTCTCCGGCCAACATGCCCAACTGCAGCAACAGCTCCCAAAGCGAAGGAGCCAGGACCCAAAGACCTAGCTGGCCTGAAGGGCCCCCAGGGGGCCCCCAAGCAGCCCCTCTCCATTTGGGTCTGGGGGCTTTCGTTGGGCCAGGAACCTGGGAGGTACCTGCAAGGTTGCAGTTCGCGGCCCGAGAAGCACTCTCCGGCCAACATGCCCAACTGCAGCAACAGCTCCCAAAGCGAAGGAGCCAGGACCCAAAGACCTAGCTGGCCTGAAGGGCCCCCAGGGGGCCACCAAGCAGCCCCTCTCAATTTGGGTCTGGGGGCATTCGTTGGGCATGGATACCTTAGAGGTACCTGCAAGGTTACAGTTCGCGGCCCGAGAAGCACTCTCCGGCCAACATGCTCAACTGCAGCAACAGCTCCCAAACCGAAGGAGCCAGGACCCAAAGAGCTAGGTGGCCTGAAGGGCCCCCAGGGGGCCCCCAAGCAGCCCCTCTCCATTTGGGTCTGGGGGCTTTCGTTGGGCCGGGAACCTGGGAGAATCCTGCAAGGTTGCAGTTCGCGGCCCGAGCAGCACTCTCCGGCCAACATGCTCAACTGAAGCAACAGCTCCCAAACCGAAGGAGCCAGGACCCAAAGACCTAGCTGGCCTGAAGGGCCCCAAGGGGGACCCCAAGCAGCCCCTCTCCATTTGGGTCTGGGGGCTTTCGTTGGGCATGGATACCTGAGAGGTACCTGCAAGGTTACAGTTCGCGGCCCGAGAAGCACTCTCCGGCCAACATGCCCAACTGCAGCAACAGCTCCCAAACCGAAGGAGCCAGGACCCAAAGAGCTAGGTGGCCTGAAGGGCCCCCAGGGGGCCCCCAAGCAGCCCCTCTCAATTTGGGTCTGGGGGCTTTCGTTGGGCATGGAACCTGGGAGATTCCTGCAAGGTTGCAGTTCGCGGCCCGAGAAGCACTCCCCGGCCAACATGCCCAACTGCAGCAACAGCTCCCAAACCGAAGGAGCCAGGACCCAAAGAGCTAGGTGGCCTGAAGGGCCCCCAGGGGGCCCCCAAGCAGCCCCTCTCAATTTGGGTCTGGGGGCTTTCGTTGGGCCGGGAACCTGGGAGAATCCTGCAAGGTTGCAGTTCGCGGCCCGAGAAGCACTCTCCGGCCAACATGCACAACTGCAGCAACAGTTCCCAAACCGAAGGAGCCAGGACCCAAAGACCTAGCTGGCCTGAAGGGCCCCCAGGGGGCCCCCAAGCAGCCCCTCTCCATTTGGGTCTGGGGGCTTTTGTTGGGCCGGGAACCTGGGAGATTCCTGCAAGGTTGCAGTTCGCGGCCCGAGAAGCACTCTCCGGCCAACATGCCCAACTGCAGCAACAGCTCCCAAACCGAAGGAGCCAGGACCCAAAGACCTAGCTGGCCTGAAGGGCCCCCAGTGGGCCCCCAAGCAGCCCCTCTCAATTTGGGTCTGGGGGCTTTCGTTGGGCCGGGAACCTGGGAGATTCCTGCAAGGTTGCAGTTCGCGGCCCGAGAAGCACTCTCCGGCCAACATGCCCAACTGCAGCAACAGCTCCCAAACCGAAGGAGCCAGGACCCAAAGACCTAGCTGGCCTGAAGGGCCCCCAGGGGGCCACCAAGCAGCCCCTCTCCATTTGGGTCTGGGGGCTTTTGTTGGGCCGGGAACCTGGGAGATTCCTGCAAGGTTGCAGTTCGCGGCCCGAGAAGCACTCTCCGGCCAACATGCCCAACTGCAGCAACAGCTCCCAAAGCGAAGGAGCCAGGACCCAAAGACCTAGCTGGCCTGAAGGGCCCCCAGGGGGCCCCCAAGCAGCCCCTCTCAATTTGGGTCTGGGGGCTTTCGTTGGGCCGGGAACCTGGGAGGTACCTGCAAGGTTGCAGTTCGCGGCCCGAGAAGCACTCTCCTGCCAACATGCCCAACTGCAGCAACAGCTCCCAAAGCGAAGGAGCCAGGACACAAAGACCTAGCTGGCCTGAAGGGCCCCCAGGGGGCCCCCAAGTAGCCCCTCTCAATTTGGGTCTGGAGGCTTTCGTTGGGCATGTATACCTGAGAGGTACCTGCAAGGTTGCAGTTCGCGGCCCGAGAAGCACTCTCCGGCCAACATGCCCAACTGCAGCAACAGCTCCCAAAGCGAAGGAGCCAGGACCCAAAGACCTAGCTGGCCTGAAGGGCCCCCAGGGGGCCCCCAAGGGGCTCCTCTCCATTTGGGTCTGGGGGCTTTAGTTGGGCCGGGAACCTGAGAGGTACCTGCAAGGTTGCAGTTCGCGGCCGGAGAAGCACTCTCCGGCCAACATGCCCAACTGCAGCAACAGCTCCCAAAGCGAAGGAGCCAGGACCCAAAGACCTAGCTGGCCTGAAGGGCCCCCAGGGGGCCCCCAAGCAGCCCCTCTCAATTTGGGTCTGGGGGCTTTCGTTGGGCCGGGAACCTGGGAGATTCCTTCAAGTTTGCAGTTCGCGGCCCGAGAAGCACTCTCCGGCCAACATGCCCAACTGCAGCAACAGCTCCCAAAGCGAAGGAGCCAGGACCCAAAGACCTAGCTGGCCTGAAGGGCCCCCAGGGGGCCCCCAAGCAGCCCCTCTCCATTTGGGTCTGGGGGCTTTCGTTGGGCCAGGAACCTGGGAGGTACCTGCAAGGTTGCAGTTCGCGGCCCGAGAAGCACTCTCCGGCCAACATGCCCAACTGCAGCAACAGCTCCCAAAGCGAAGGAGCCAGGACCCAAAGACCTAGCTGGCCTGAAGGGCCCCCAGGGGGCCACCAAGCAGCCCCTCTCCATTTGGGTCTGGGGGCTTTCGTTGGGCATGGATACCTGAGAGGTACCTGCAAGGTTGCAGTTCGCGGCCCGAGAAGCACTCTCCGGCCAACATGCCCAACTGCAGCAACAGCTCCCAAAGCGAAGGAGCCAGGACCCAAAGACCTAGCTGGCCTGAAGGGCCCCAAGGGGGACCCCAAGCAGCCCCTCTCCATTTGGGTCTGGGGGCTTTCGTTGGGCCGGGAACCTGGGAGATTCCTGCAAGGTTGCAGTTCGCGGCCCGAGAAGCACTCTCCGGCCAACATGCCCAACTGCAGCAACAGCTCCCAAAGCGAAGGAGCCAGGACCCAAAGACCTAGCTGGCCTGAAGGGCCCCCAGGGGGCCCCCAAGCAGCCCCTCTCCATTTGGGTCTGGGGGCTTTTGTTGGGCATGTATACCTGAGAGGTACCTGGAAGTTACAGTTCGCGGCCCGAGAAGCACTCTCCGGCCAACATGCCCAACTGCAGCAACAGCTCCCAAACCGAAGAAGCCAGGACCCAAAGACCTAGCTGGCCTGAAGGGCCCCCAGGGGGGCCCCAAGCAGCCCCTCTCCATTTGGGTCTGGGGGCTTTCGTTGGGCCGGGAACCTGGGAGAATCCTGCAAGGTTGCAGTTCGCGGCCGGAGAAGCACTCTCCGGGCAACATGCCCAACTGCAGCAACAGCTCCCAAAGCGAAGGAGCCAGGACCCAAAGACCTAGCTGGCCTGAAGGGCCCCAAGGGGGACCCCAAGCAGCCCCTCTCCATTTGGGTCTGGGGGCTTTCGTTGGGCATGGAACCTGGGAGATTCCTGCAAGGTTGCAGTTCGCGGCCCGAGAAGCACTCTCCTGCCAACATGCCCAACTGCAGCAACAGCTCCCAAAGCGAAGGAGCCAGGACCCAAAGACCTAGCTGGCCTGAAGGGCCCCCAGGGGGCCCCCAAGCAGCCCCTCTCCATTTGGGTCTGGGGGCTTTCGTTGGGCCGGGAACCTGGGAGAATCCTGCAAGGTTGCAGTTCGCGGCCCGAGAAGCACTCTCCGCCCAACATGCCCAACTGCAGCAACAGCTCCCAAAGCGAAGGAGCCAGGACCCAAAGACCTAGCTGGCCTGAAGGGCCCCCAGGGGGCCCCCAAGCAGCCCCTCTCCATTTGGGTCTGGGGGCTTTTGTTGGGCATGTATACCTGAGAGGTACCTGGAAGTTACAGTTCGCGGCCCGAGAAGCACTCTCCGGCCAACATGCCCAACTGCAGCAACAGCTCCCAAAGCGAAGGAGCCAGGACCCAAAGACCTAGCTGGCCTGAAGGGCCCCCAGGGGGCCCCCAAGCAGCCCCTCTCCATTTGGGTCTGGGGGTTTTCGTTGGGCCGGGAACCTGGGAGGTACCTGCAAGGTTGCAGTTCGCGGCCCGAGAAGCACTCTCCGGCCAACATGCCCAACTGCAGCAACAGCTCCCAAACCGAAGGAGCCAGGACCCAAAGACCTAGCTGGCCTGAAGGGCCCCCAGGGGGGCCCCAAGCAGCCCCTCTCCATTTGGGTCTGGGGGCTTTTGTTGGGCCTGGAACCTGGGAGAATCCTGCAAGGTTGCAGTTCGCGGCCGGAGAAGCACTCTCCTGGCAACATGCCCAACTGCAGCAACAGCTCCCAAACCGAAGGAGCCAGGACCCAAAGACCTAGCTGGCCTGAAGGGCCCCCAGGGGGCCCCCAAGCAGCCCCTCTCCATTTGGGTCTGGGGGCTTTCGTTGGGCCGGGAACCTGGGAGAATCCTGCAAGGTTGCAGTTCGCGGCCCGAGAAGCACTCTCCGGCCAACATGCCCAACTGCAGCAACAGCTCCCAAAGCGAAGGAGCCAGGACCCAAAGACCTAGCTGGCCTGAAGGGCCCCCAGGGGGCCCCCAAGCAGCCCCTCTCCATTTGGGTCTGGGGGCTTTCGTTGGGCCGGGAACCTGGGAGATTCCTGCAAGGTTGCAGTTCGAGGCCCGAGAAGCACTCTCCGCCCAACATGCCCAACTGCAGCAACAGCTCCCAAAGCGAAGGAGCCAGGACACAAAGACCTAGCTGGCCTGAAGGGCCCCCAGGGGGCCCCCAAGTAGCCCCTCTCAATTTGGGTCTGGGGGCTTTCGTTGGACATGTATACCTGAGAGGTACCTGCAAGGTTGCAGTTCGCGGCCCGAGAAGCACTCTCCGGCCAACATGCCCAACTGCAGCAACAGCTCCCAAAGCGAAGGAGCCAGGACCCAAAGACCTAGCTGGCCTGAAGGGCCCCCATGGGGCCCACAAGGGGCTCCTCTCCATTTGGGTCTGGGGGCTTTAGTTGGGCCGGGAACCTGAGAGGTACCTGCAAGGTTGCAGTTCGCGGCCGGAGAAACACTCTCCGGCCAACATGCCCAACTGCAGCAACAGCTCCCAAACCGAAGGAGCCAGGACCCAAAGACCTAGCTGGCCTGAAGGGCCCCCAGGGGGCCCCCAAGCAGCCCCTCTCCATTTGGGTCTGGGGGCTTTCGTTGGGCCAGGAACCTGGGAGATTCCTTCAAGTTTGCAGTTCGCGGCCCGAGAAGCACTCTCCGGCCAACATGCCCAACTGCAGCAACAGCTCCCAAAGCGAAGGAGCCAGGACCCAAAGACCTAGCTGGCCTGAAGGGCCCCCAGGGGGCCCCCAAGCAGCCCCTCTCCATTTGGGTCTGGGGGCTTTCGTTGGGCCAGGAACCTGGGAGGTACCTGCAAGGTTGCAGTTCGCGGCCCGAGAAGCACTCTCCGGCCAACATGCCCAACTGCAGCAACAGCTCCCAAAGCGAAGGAGCCAGGACCCAAAGACCTAGCTGGCCTGAAGGGCCCCCAGGGGGCCACCAAGCAGCCCCTCTCAATTTGGGTCTGGGGGCATTCGTTGGGCATGGATACCTGAGAGGTACCTGCAAGGTTACAGTTCGCGGCCTGAGAAGCACTCTCCGGCCAACATGCTCAACTGCAGCAACAGCTCCCAAACCGAAGGAGCCAGGACCCAAAGAGCTAGGTGGCCTGAAGGGCCCCCAGGGGGCCCCCAAGCAGCCCCTCTCCATTTGGGTCTGGGGGCTTTCGTTGGGCCGGGAACCTGGGAGAATCCTGCAAGGTTGCAGTTCGCGGCCCGAGCAGCACTCTCCGGCCAACATGCTCAACTGCAGCAACAGCTCCCAAACCGAAGGAGCCAGGACCCAAAGAGCTAGCTGGCCTGAAGGGCCCCAAGGGGGACCCCAAGCAGCCCCTCTCCATTTGGGTCTGGGGGCTTTCGTTGGGCATGGATACCTGAGAGGTACCTGCAAGGTTACAGTTCGCGGCCCGAGAAGCACTCTCCGGCCAACATGCCCAACTGCAGCAACAGCTCCCAAACCGAAGGAGCCAGGACCCAAAGAGCTAGGTGGCCTGAAGGGCCCCCAGGGGGCCCCCAAGCAGCCCCTCTCAATTTGGGTCTGGGGGCTTTCGTTGGGCATGGAACCTGGGAGATTCCTGCAAGGTTGCAGTTCGCGGCCCGAGAAGCACTCTCCGGCCAACATGCCCAACTGCAGCAACAGCTCCCAAACCGAAGGAGCCAGGACCCAAAGAGCTAGGTGGCCTGAAGGGCCCCCAGGGGGCCCCCAAGCAGCCCCTCTCAATTTGGGTCTGGGGGCTTTCGTTGGGCCGGGAACCTGGGAGAATCCTGCAAGGTTGCAGTTCGCGGCCCGAGAAGCACTCTCCGGCCAACATGCACAACTGCAGCAACAGTTCCCAAACCGAAGGAGCCAGGACCCAAAGACCTAGCTGGCCTGAAGGGCCCCCAGGGGGCCCCCAAGCAGCCCCTCTCCATTTGGGTCTGGGGGCTTTTGTTGGGCCGGGAACCTGGGAGATTCCTGCAAGGTTGCAGTTCGCGGCCCGAGAAGCACTCTCCGGCCAACATGCCCAACTGCAGCAACAGCTCCCAAAGCGAAGGAGCCAGGACACAAAGACCTAGCTGGCCTGAAGGGCCCCCAGGGGGCCCCCAAGCAGCCCCTCTCCATTTGGGTCTGGGGGCTTTCGTTGGGCCGGGAACCTGGGAGATTCCTGCAAGGTTGCAGTTCGCGGCCCGAGAAGCACTCTCCGGCCAACATGCCCAACTGCAGCAACAGCTCCCAAAGCGAAGGAGCCAGGACCCAAAGACCTAGCTGGCCTGAAGGGCCCCCAGGGGGCCCCCAAGCAGCCCCTCTCCATTTGGGTCTGGGGGCTTTCGTTGGGCCGGGAACCTGGGAGATTCCTGCAAGGTTGCAGTTCGCGGCCCGAGAAGCACTCTCCGCCCAACATGCCCAACTGCAGCAACAGCTCCCAAACCGAAGGAGCCAGGACCCAAAGAGCTAGGTGGCCTGAAGGGCCCCCAGGGGGCCCCCAAGCAGCCCCTCTCAATTTGGGTCTGGGGGCTTTCGTTGGGCATGGAACCTGGGAGATTCCTGCAAGGTTGCAGTTCGCGGCCCGAGAAGCACTCCCCGGCCAACATGCCCAACTGCAGCAACAGCTCCCAAACCGAAGGAGCCAGGACCCAAAGACCTAGCTGGCCTGAAGGGCCCCCAGGGGGCCCCCAAGCAGCCCCTCTCAATTTGGGTCTGGGGGCTTTCGTTGGGCCGGGAACCTGGGAGAATCCTGCAAGGTTGCAGTTCGCGGCCCGAGAAGCACTCTCCGGCCAACATGCCCAACTGCAGCAACAGTTCCCAAACCGAAGGAGCCAGGACACAAAGACCTAGCTGGCCTGAAGGGCCCCCAGGGGGCCCCCAAGCAGCCCCTCTCCATTTGGGTCTGGGGGCTTTCGTTGGGCATGGATACCTGAGAGGTACCTGCAAGGTTACAGTTCGCGGCCCGAGAAGCACTCTCCGGCCAACATGCACAACTGCAGCAACAGCTCCCAAACCGAAGGAGCCAGGACCCAAAGAGCTAGGTGGCCTGAAGGGCCCCCAGGGGGCCCCCAAGCAGCCCCTCTCAATTTGGGTCTGGGGGCTTTCGTTGGGCATGGAACCTGGGAGATTCCTGCAAGGTTGCAGTTCGCGGCCCGAGAAGCACTCCCCGGCCAACATGCCCAACTGCAGCAACAGCTCCCAAACCGAAGGAGCCAGGACCCAAAGAGCTAGGTGGCCTGAAGGGCCCCCAGGGGGCCCCCAAGCAGCCCCTCTCAATTTGGGTCTGGGGGCTTTCGTTGGGCCGGGAACCTGGGAGAATCCTGCAAGGTTGCAGTTCGCGGCCCGAGAAGCACTCTCCGGCCAACATGCCCAACTGCAGCAACAGTTCCCAAACCGAAGGAGCCAGGACACAAAGACCTAGCTGGCCTGAAGGGCCCCCAGGGGGCCCCCAAGCAGCCCCTCTCCATTTGGGTCTGGGGGCTTTTGTTGGGCCGGGAACCTGGGAGATTCCTGCAAGGTTGCAGTTCGCGGCCCGAGAAGCACTCTCCGGCCAACATGCCCAACTGCAGCAACAGCTCCCAAAGCGAAGGAGCCAGGACCCAAAGACCTAGCTGGCCTGAAGGGCCCCCAGGGGGCCCCCAAGCAGCCCCTCTCCATTTGGGTCTGGGGGTTTTCGTTGGGCCGGGAACCTGGGAGGTACCTGCAAGGTTGCAGTTCGCGGCCCGAGAAGCACTCTCCGGCCAACATGCCCAACTGCAGCAACAGCTCCCAAACCGAAGGAGCCAGGACCCAAAGACCTAGCTGGCCTGAAGGGCCCCCAGGGGGGCCCCAAGCAGCCCCTCTCCATTTGGGTCTGGGGGCTTTCGTTGGGCCGGGAACCTGGGAGAATCCTGCAAGGTTGCAGTTCGCGGCCGGAGAAGCACTCTCCGGGCAACATGCCCAACTGCAGCAACAGCTCCCAAAGCGAAGGAGCCAGGACCCAAAGACCTAGCTGGCCTGAAGGGCCCCCAGGGGGCCCCCAAGCAGCCCCTCTCAATTTGGGTCTGGGGGCTTTCGTTGGGCCGGGAACCTGGGAGAATCCTGCAAGGTTGCAGTTCGCGGCCCGAGAAGCACTCTCCGGCCAACATGCCCAACTGCAGCAACAGCTCCCAAACCGAAGGAGCCAGGACCCAAAGAGCTAGGTGGCCTGAAGGGCCCCCAGGGGGCCCCCAAGCAGCCCCTCTCAATTTGGGTCTGGGGGCTTTCGTTGGGCATGGAACCTGGGAGATTCCTGCAAGGTTGCAGTTCGTGGCCCGAGAAGCACTCCCCGGCCAACATGCCCAACTGCAGCAACAGATCCCAAACCGAAGGAGCCAGGACCCAAAGAGCTAGGTGGCCTGAAGGGCCCCCAGGGGGCCCCCAAGCAGCCCCTCTCAATTTGGGTCTGGGGGCTTTCGTTGGGCCGGGAACCTGGGAAAATCCTGCAAGGTTGCAGTTCGCGGCCCGAGAAGCACTCTCCGGCCAACATGCCCAACTGCAGCAACAGTTCCCAAACCGAAGGAGCCAGGACCCAAAGACCTAGCTGGCCTGAAGTGCCCCCAGGGGGCCCCCAAGCAGCCCCTCTCCATTTGGGTCTGGGGGCTTTTGTTGGGCTGGGAACCTGGGAGATTCCTGCAAGGTTGCAGTTCGCGGCCGGAGAAGCACTCTCCGGCCAACATGCCCAACTGCAGCAACAGCTCCCAAAGCGAAGGAGCCAGGACCCAAAGACCTAGCTGGCCTGAAGGGCCCCAAGGGGGACCCCAAGCAGCCCCTCTCCATTTGGGTCTGGGGGCTTTCGTTGGGCCGGGAACCTGGGAGATTCCTGCAAGGTTGCAGTTCGCGTCCCGAGAAGCACTCTCCTGCCAACATGCCCAACTGCAGCAACAGCTCCCAAAGCGAAGGAGCCAGGACCCAAAGACCTAGCTGGCCTGAAGGGCCCCCAGGGGGCCCCCAAGCAGCCCCTCTCCATTTGGGTCTGGGGGCTTTCGTTGGGCCGGGAACCTGGGAGATTCCTGCAAGGTTGCAGTTCGCGGCCCGAGAAGCACTCTCCGGCCAACATGCCCAACTGCAGCAACAGCTCCCAAAGCGAAGGAGCCAGGACCCAAAGACCTAGCTGGCCTGAAGGGCCCCCAGGGGGCCCCCAAGCAGCCCCTCTCCATTTGGGTCTGGGGGCTTTTGTTGGGCATGTATACCTGAGAGGTACCTGGAAGTTACAGTTCGCGGCCCGAGAAGCACTCTCCGGCCAACATGCCCAACTGCAGCAACAGCTCCCAAAGCGAAGGAGCCAGGACCCAAAGACCTAGCTGGCCTGAAGGGCCCCCAGGGGGCCCCCAAGCAGCCCCTCTCCATTTGGGTCTGGGGGTTTTCGTTGGGCCGGGAACCTGGGAGGTACCTGCAAGGTTGCAGTTCGCGGCCCGAGAAGCACTCTCCGGCCAACATGCCCAACTGCAGCAACAGCTCCCAAACCGAAGGAGCCAGGACCCAAAGACCTAGCTGGCCTGAAGGGACCCAGGGGGGCCCCAAGCAGCCCCTCTCCATTTGGGTCTGGGGGCTTTTGTTGGGCCTGGAACCTGGGAGAATCCTGCAAGGTTGCAGTTCGCGGCCGGAGAAGCACTCTCCTGGCAACATGCCCAACTGCAGCAACAGCTCCCAAAGCGAAGGAGCCAGGACCCAAAGACCTAGCTGGCCTGAAGGGCCCCCAGGGGGCCCCCAAGCAGCCCCTCTCCATTTGGGTCTGGGGGCTTTCGTTGGGCCGGGAACCTGGGAGAATCCTGCAAGGTTGCAGTTCGCGGCCCGAGAAGCACTCTCCGGCCAACATGCCCAACTGCAGCAACAGCTCCCAAAGCGAAGGAGCCAGGACCCAAAGACCTAGCTGGCCTGAAGGGCCCCCAGGGGGCCCCCAAGCAGCCCCTCTCCATTTGGGTCTGGGGGCTTTCGTTGGGCCGGGAACCTGAGAGGTACCTGCAAGGTTGCAGTTCGCGGCCCGAGAAGCACTCTCCGGCCAACATGCCCAACTGCAGCAACAGCTCCCAAAGCGAAGGAGCCAGGACCCAAAGACCTAGCTGGCCTGAAGGGCCCCCATGTGGCCCACAAGGGGCTCCTCTCCATTTGGGTCTGGGGGCTTTAGTTGGGCCGGGAACCTGAGAGGTACCTGCAAGGTTGCAGTTCGCGGCCCGAGAAGCACTCTCCGGCCAACATGCCCAACTGCAGCAACAGCTCCCAAAGCGAAGGAGCCAGGACCCAAAGACCTAGCTGGCCTGAAGGGCCCCCAGGGGGCCCCCAAGCAGCCCCTCTCCATTTGGGTCTGGGGGCTTTCGTTGGGCCAGGAACCTGGGAGATTCCTTCAAGTTTGCAGTTCGCGGCCCGAGAAGCACTCTCCGGCCAACATGCCCAACTGCAGCAACAGCTCCCAAAGCGAAGGAGCCAGGACCCAAAGACCTAGCTGGCCTGAAGGGCCCCCAGGGGGCCCCCAAGCAGCCCCTCTCCATTTGGGTCTGGGGGCTTTTGTTGGGCCAGGAACCTGGGAGGTACCTGCAAGGTTGCAGTTCGCGGCCCGAGAAGCACTCTCCGGCCAACATGCCCAACTGCAGCAACAGCTCCCAAAGCGAAGGAGCCAGGACCCAAAGAGCTAGGTGGCCTGAAGGGCCCCCAGGGGGCCCCCAAGCAGCCCCTCTCCATTTGGGTCTGGGGGCTTTCGTTGGGCCGGGAACCTGGGAGAATCCTGCAAGGTTGCAGTTCGCGGCCCGAGAAGCACTCTCCGGCCAACATGCCCAACTGCAGCAACAGCTCCCAAACCGAAGGAGCCAGGACCCAAAGAGCTAGGTGGCCTGAAGGGCCCCCAGGGGGCCCCCAAGCAGCCCCTCTCAATTTGGGTCTGGGGGCTTTCGTTGGGCATGGAACCTGGGAGATTCCTGCAAGGTTGCAGTTCGCGGCCCGAGAAGCACTCCCCGGTCAACATGCCCAACTGCAGCAACAGCTCCCAAACCGAAGGAGCCAGGACCCAAAGACCTAGCTGGCCTGAAGGGCCCCCAGGGGGCCCCCAAGCAGCCCCTCTCCATTTGGGTCTGGGGGCTTTTGTTGGGCCGGGAACCTGGGAGATTCCTGCAAGGTTGCAGTTCGCGGCCCGAGAAGCACTCTCCGGCCAACATGCCCAACTGCAGCAACAGCTCCCAAACCGAAGGAGCCAGGACCCAAAGACCTAGCTGGCCTGAAGGGCCCCCAGGGGGCCCCCAAGCAGCCCCTCTCCATTTGGGTCTGGGGGCTTTCGTTGGGCCTGGAACCTGGGAGAATCCTGCAAGGTTGCAGTTCGCGGCCCGAGAAGCACTCTCCGCCCAACATGCCCAACTGCAGCAACAGCTCCCAAAGCGAAGGAGCCAGGACCCAAAGACCTAGCTGGCCTGAAGGGCCCCCAGGGGGCCCCCAAGCAGCCCCTCTCCATTTGGGTCTGGGGGCTTTCGTTGGGCCGGGAACCTGGGAGATTCCTGCAAGGTTGCAGTTCGCGGCCCGAGAAGCACTCTCCGGCCAACATGCCCAACTGCAGCAACAGCTCCCAAAGCGAAGGAGCCAGGACCCAAAGACCTAGCTGGCCTGAAGGGCCCCCAGGGGGCCCCAAGCAGCCCCTCTCATTTTGGGTCTGGGGGCTTTCGTTGGGCATGGAACCTGGGAGATTCCTGCAAGGTTGCAGTTCGCGGCCCGAGAAGCACTCTCCGGCCAACATGCCCAACTGCAGCAACAGCTCCCAAAGCGAAGGAGCCAGGACCCAAAGACCTAGCTGGCCTGAAGGGCCCCCAGGGGGCCCCCAAGCAGCCCCTCTCCATTTGGGTCTGGGGGCTTTCGTTGGGCATGGAACCTGGGAGATTCCTGCAAGGTTGCAGTTCGCGGCCCGAGAAGCACTCTCCGGCCAACATGCCCAACTGCAGCAACAGCTCCCAAACCGAAGGAGCCAGGACCCAAAGACCTAGCTGGCCTGAAGGGCCCCCAGGGGGCCCCCAAGCAGCCCCTCTCCATTTGGGTCTGGGGGCTTTCGTTGGGCCGGGAACCTGGGAGAATCCTGCAAGGTTGCAGTTCGCGGCCCGAGAAGCACTCTCCGGCCAACATGCCCAACTGCAGCAACAGCTCCCAAAGCGAAGGAGCCAGGACCCAAAGACCTAGCTGGCCTGAAGGGCCCCCAGGGGGCCCCCAAGCAGCCCCTCTCCATTTGGGTCTGGGGGCTTTCGTTGGGCATGGAACCTGGGAGATTCCTGCAAGGTTGCAGTTCGCGGCACGAGAAGCACTCTCCGGCCAACATGCCCAACTGCAGCAACAGCTCCCAAAGCGAAGGAGCCAGGACCCAAAGACCTAGCTGGCCTGAAGGGCCCCCAGGGGGGCCCCAAGCAGCCCCTCTCCATTTGGGTCTGGGGGCTTTCGTTGGGCATGGAACCTGGGAGATTCCTGCAAGGTTGCAGTTCGCGGCCCGAGAAGCACTCTCCGGCCAACATGCCCAACTGCAGCAACAGCTCCCAAAGCGAAGGAGCCAGGACCCAAAGACCTAGCTGGCCTGAAGGGCCCCCAGGGGGGCCCCAAGCAGCCCCTCTCCATTTGGGTCTGGGGGCTTTTGTTGGGCTTGTATACCTGAGAGGTACCTGCAAGTTACATTTCGCGGCCCGTGAAGCACTCTCCGGCCAACATGCCCAACTGCAGCAACAGCTCCCAAACCGAAGGAGCCAGGACCCAAAGACCTAGCTGGCCTGAAGGGCCCCCAGGGGGCCCCCAAGCAGCCCCTCTCCATTTGGGTCTGGGGGTTTTCGTTGGGCCGGGAACCTGGGAGGTACCTGCAAGGTTGCAGTTCGCGGCCCGAGAAGCACTCTCCGGCCAACATGCCCAACTGCAGCAACAGCTCCCAAACCGAAGGAGCCAGGACCCAAAGACCTAGCTGGCCTGAAGGGCCCCCAGGGGGGCCCCAAGCAGCCCCTCTCAATTTGGGTCTGGGGGCTTTCGTTGGGCCGAGAACCTGGGAGAATCCTGCAAGGTTGCAGTTCGCGGCCCGAGAAGCACTCTCCGGCCAACATGCCCAACTGCAGCAACAGCTCCCAAACCGAAGGAGCCAGGACCCAAAGACCTAGCTGGCCTGAAGGGCCCCCAGGGGGCCCCCAAGAGGCACCTCTCAATTTGGGTCTGGGGGCTTCCGTTGGGCCGGGAACCTGGGAGGTACCTGCAAGGTTGCAGTTCGCGGCCCGAGAAGCACTCTCCGGCCAACATGCCCAACTGCAGCAACAGCTCCCAAACCGAAGGAGCCAGGACCCAAAGACCTAGCTGGCCTGAAGGGCCCCCAGGGGGGCCCCAAGCAGCCCCTCTCCATTTGGGTCTGGGGGCTTTCGTTGGGCCGGGAACCTGGGAGAATCCTGCCAGGTTGCAGTTCGCGGCCCGAGAAGCACTCTCCGGCCAACATGCCCAACTGCAGCAACAGCTCCCAAAGCGAAGGAGCCAGGACCCAAAGACCTAGCTGGCCTGAAGGGCCCCCAGGGGGCCCCCAAGCAGCCCCTCTCAATTTGGGTCTGGGGGCTTTTGTTGGGCTTGTATACCTGAGACGTACCTGCAAGTTACAGTTCGCGGCCCGAGAAGCACTCTCCGGCCAACATGCCCAACTGCAGCAACAGCTCCCAAACCGAAGGAGCCAGGACCCAAAGACCTAGCTGGCCTGAAGGGCCCCCAGGGGGCCCCCAAGCAGCCCCTCTCCATTTGGGTCTGGGGGTTTTCGTTGGGCCGGGAACCTGGGAGGTACCTGCAAGGTTGCAGTTCGCGGCCCGAGAAGCACTCTCCGGCCAACATGCCCAACTGCAGCAACAGCTCCCAAACCGAAGGAGCCAGGACCCAAAGACCTAGCTGGCCTGAAGGGCCCCCAGGGGGGCCCCAAGCAGCCCCTCTCAATTTGGGTCTGGGGGCTTTCGTTGGGCCGAGAACCTGGGAGAATCCTGCAAGGTTGCAGTTCGCGGCCCGAGAAGCACTCTCCGGCCAACATGCCCAACTGCAGCAACAGCTCCCAAACCGAAGGAGCCAGGACCCAAAGACCTAGCTGGCCTGAAGGGCCCCCAGGGGGCCCCCAAGAGGCACCTCTCAATTTGGGTCTGGGGGCTTCCGTTGGGCCGGGAACCTGGGAGGTACCTGCAAGGTTGCAGTTCGCGGCCCGAGAAGCACTCTCCGGCCAACATGCCCAACTGCAGCAACAGCTCCCAAACCGAAGGAGCCAGGACCCAAAGACCTAGCTGGCCTGAAGGGCCCCCAGGGGGGCCCCAAGCAGCCCCTCTCAATTTGGGTCTGGGGGCTTTCGTTGGGCCGGGAACCTGGGAGAATCCTGCAAGGTTGCAGTTCGCGGCCCGAGAAGCACTCTCCGGCCAACATGCCCAACTGCAGCAACAGCTCCCAAAGCGAAGGAGCCAGGACCCAAAGACCTAGCTGGCCTGAAGGGCCCCCAGGGGGCCCCCAAGCAGCCCCTCTCAATTTGGGTCTGGGGGCTTTCGTTGGGCCGGGAACCTGGGAGAATCCTGCAAGGTTGCAGTTCGCGGCCCGAGAAGCACACTCCGCCCAACATGCCCAACTGCAGCAACAGCTCCCAAAGCGAAGGAGCCAGGACCCAAAGACCTAGCTGGCCTGAAGGGCCCCCAGGGGGCCCCCAAGCAGCCCCTCTCCATTTGGGTCTGGGGGCTTTCGTTGGGCCGGGAACCTGGGAGAATCCTGCCAGGTTGCAGTTCGCGGCCCGAGAAGCACTCTCCGGCCAACATGCCCAACTGCAGCAACAGCTCCCAAACCGAAGGAGCCAGGACCCAAAGACCTAGCTGGCCTGAAGGGCCCCCAGGGGGCCCCCAAGCAGCCCCTCTCCATTTGGGTCTGGGGGTTTTCGTTGGGCCGGGAACCTGGGAGGTACCTGCAAGGTTGCAGTTCGCGGCCCGAGAAGCACTCTCCGCCCAACATGCCCAACTGCAGCAACAGCTCCCAAACCGAAGGAGCCAGGACCCAAAGACCTAGCTGGCCTGAAGGGCCCCCAGGGGGCCCCCAAGCAGCCCCTCTCAATTTGGGTCTGGGGGCTTTCGTTGGGCCGAGAACCTGGGAGAATCCTGCAAGGTTGCAGTTCGCGGCCCGAGAAGCACTCTCCGGCCAACATGCCCAACTGCAGCAACAGCTCCCAAACCGAAGGAGCCAGGACCCAAAGACCTAGCTGGCCTGAAGGGCCCCCAGGGGGCCCCCAAGCAGCCCCTCTCCATTTGGGTCTGGGGGTTTTCGTTGGGCCGGGAACCTGGGAGGTACCTGCAAGGTTGCAGTTCGCGGCCCGAGAAGCACTCTCCGGCCAACATGCCCAACTGCAGCAACAGCTCCCAAACCGAAGGAGCCAGGACCCAAAGACCTAGCTGGCCTGAAGGGCCCCCAGGGGGGCCCCAAGCAGCCCCTCTCAATTTGGGTCTGGGGGCTTTCGTTGGGCCGAGAACCTGGGAGAATCCTGCAAGGTTGCAGTTCGCGGCCCGAGAAGCACTCTCCGGCCAACATGCCCAACTGCAGCAACAGCTCCCAAAGCGAAGGAGCCAGGACCCAAAGACCTAGCTGGCCTGAAGGGCCCCCAGGGGGCCCCCAAGCAGCCCCTCTCAATTTGGGTCTGGGGGCTTTCGTTGGGCCGGGAACCTGGGAGAATCCTGCAAGGTTGCAGTTCGCGGCCCGAGAAGCACTCTCCGCCCAACATGCCCAACTGCAGCAACAGCTCCCAAAGCGAAGGAGCCAGGACCCAAAGACCTAGCTGGCCTGAAGGGCCCCCAGGGGGCCCCCAAGCAGCCCCTCTCCATTTGGGTCTGGGGGCTTTCGTTGGGCCGGGAACCTGGGAGAATCCTGCCAGGTTGCAGTTCGCGGCCCGAGAAGCACTCTCCGGCCAACATGCCCAACTGCAGCAACAGCTCCCAAAGCGAAGGAGCCAGGACCCAAAGACCTAGCTGGCCTGAAGGGCCCCCAGTGGGCCCCCAAGTAGCCCCTCTCCATTTGGGTCTGGGGGCTTTCGTTGGGCCGGGAACCTGGGAGATTCCTGCAAGGTTGCAGTTCGCGGCCCGAGAAGCACTCTCCGCCCAACATGCCCAACTGCAGCAACAGCTCCCAAAGCGAAGGAGCCAGGACCCAAAGACCTAGCTGGCCTGAAGGGCCCCCAGGGGGCCCCCAAGCAGCCCCTCTCCATTTGGGTCTGGGGGCTTTTGTTGGGAATGTATACCTGAGAGGTACCTGCAAGTTACAGTTCGCGGACCGAGAAGCACTCTCCGGCCAACATGCTCAACTGCAGCAACAGCTCCCAAACCGAAGGAGCCAGGACCCAAAGACCTAGCTGGCCTGAAGGGCCCCCAGGGGGCCCCCAAGCAGCCCCTCTCCATTTGGGTCTGGGGGTTTTCGTTGGGCCGGGAACCTGGGAGGTACCTGCAAGGTTGCAGTTCGCGGCCCGAGAAGCACTCTCCGGCCAACATGCCCAACTGCAGCAACAGCTCCCAAACCGAAGGAGCCAGGACCCAAAGACCTAGCTGGCCTGAAGGGCCCCCAGGGGGGCCCCAAGCAGCCCCTCTCAATTTGGGTCTGGGGGCTTTCGTTGGGCCGAGAACCTGGGAGAATCCTGCAAGGTTGCAGTTCGCGGCCCGAGAAGCACTCTCCGGCCAACATGCCCAACTGCAGCAACAGCTCCCAAACCGAAGGAGCCAGGACCCAAAGACCTAGCTGGCCTGAAGGGCCCCCAGGGGGCCCCCAAGCAGCCCCTCTCAATTTGGGTCTGGGGGCTTTCGTTGGGCCGGGAACCTGGGAGAATCCTGCAAGGTTGCAGTTCGCGGCCCGAGAAGCACTCTCCGCCCAACATGCCCAACTGCAGCAACAGCTCCCAAAGCGAAGGAGCCAGGACCCAAAGACCTAGCTGGCCTGAAGGGCCCCCAGGGGGCCCCCAAGTAGCCCCTCTCCATTTGGGTCTGGGGGCTTTCGTTGGGCCGGGAACCTGGGAGATTCCTGCAAGGTTGCAGTTCGCGGCCCGAGAAGCACTCTCCGCCCAACATGCCCAACTGCAGCAACAGCTCCCAAAGCGAAGGAGCCAGGACCCAAAGACCTAGCTGGCCTGAAGGGCCCCCAGGGGGCCCCCAAGCAGCCCCTCTCCATTTGGGTCTGGGGGCTTTTGTTGGGAATGTATACCTGAGAGGTACCTGCAAGTTACAGTTCGCGGACCGAGAAGCACTCTCCGGCCAACATGCTCAACTGCAGCAACAGCTCCCAAACCGAAGGAGCCAGGACCCAAAGACCTAGCTGGCCTGAAGGGCCCCCAGGGGGCCCCCAAGCAGCCCCTCTCCATTTGGGTCTGGGGGTTTTCGTTGGGCCGGGAACCTGGGAGGTACCTGCAAGGTTGCAGTTCGCGGCCCGAGAAGCACTCTCCGCCCAACATGCCCAACTGCAGCAACAGCTCCCAAAGCGAAGGAGCCAGGACCCAAAGACCTAGCTGGCCTGAAGGGCCCCCAGGGGGCCCCCAAGCAGCCCCTCTCCATTTGGGTCTGGGGGCTTTTGTTGGGAATGTATACCTGAGAGGTACCTGCAAGTTACAGTTCGCGGACCGAGAAGCACTCTCCGGCCAACATGCTCAACTGCAGCAACAGCTCCCAAACCGAAGGAGCCAGGACCCAAAGACCTAGCTGGCCTGAAGGGCCCCCAGGGGGCCCCCAAGCAGCCCCTCTCCATTTGGGTCTGGGGGTTTTCGTTGGGCCGGGAACCTGGGAGAATCCTGCAAGGTTGCAGTTCGCGGCCCGAGAAGCACTCTCCGCCCAACATGCCCAACTGCAGCAACAGCTCCCAAACCGAAGGAGCCAGGACCCAAAGACCTAGCTGGCCTGAAGGGCCCCCAGGGGGCCCCCAAGTGGCACCTCTCAATTTGGGTCTGGGGGCTTCCGTTGGGCCGGGAACCTGGGAGGTACCTGCAAGGTTGCAGTTCGCGGCCCGAGAAGCACTCTCCGGCCAACATGCCCAACTGCAGCAACAGCTCCCAAACCGAAGGAGCCAGGACCCAAAGACCTAGCTGGCCTGAAGGGCCCCCAGTGGGCCCCCAAGTAGCCCCTCTCAATTTGGGTCTGGGGGCTTTCGTTGGGCCGGGAACCTGGGAGATTCCTGCAAGGTTGCAGTTCGCGGCCCGAGAAGCACTCTCCGGCCAACATGCCCAACTGCAGCAACAGCTCCCAAAGCGAAGGAGCCAGGACCCAAAGACCTAGCTGGCCTGAAGGGCCCCCAGGGGGCCCCCAAGCAGCCCCTCTCCATTTGGGTCTGGGGGCTTTTGTTGGGCATGTATACCTGAGAGGTACCTGCAAGTTACAGTTCGCGGCCCGAGAAGCACTCTCCGGCCAACATGCTCAACTGCAGCAACAGCTCCCAAAGCGAAGGAGCCAGGACCCAAAGACCTAGCTGGCCTGAAGGGCCCCCAGGGGGCCCCCAAGCAGCCCCTCTCCATTTGGGTCTGGGGTTTTTCGTTGGGCCGGGAACCTGGGAGGTACATGCAAGGTTGCAGTTCGCGGCCCGAGAAGCACTCTCCGGCCAACATGCCCAACTGCAGCAACAGCTCCCAAACCGAAGGAGCCAGGACCCAAAGACCTAGCTGGCCTGAAGGGCCCCCAGGGGGGCCCCAAGCAGCCCCTCTCAATTTGGGTCTGGGGGCTTTCGTTGGGCCGGGAACCTGGGAGAATCCTGCAAGGTTGCAGTTCGCGGCCCGAGAAGCACTCTCCGGCCAACATGCCCAACTGCAGCAACAGCTCCCAAAGCGAAGGAGCCAGGACCCAAAGACCTAGCTGGCCTGAAGGGCCCCCAGGGGGCCCCCAAGCAGCCCCTCTCAATTTGGGTCTGGGGGCTTTCGTTGGGCCGGGAACCTGGGAGAATCCTGCAAGGTTGCAGTTCGCGGCCCGAGAAGCACTCTCCGGCCAACATGCTCAACTGCAGCAACAGCTCCCAAAGCGAAGGAGCCAGGACCCAAAGACCTAGCTGGCCTGAAGGGCCCCAGGGGGCCCCCAAGCAGCCCCTCTCCATTTGGGTCTGGGGGCTTTCGTTGGGCATGGAACCTGGGAGATTCCTGCAAGGTTGCAGTTCGCGGCCGGAGAAGCACTCTCCGGGCAACATGCCCAACTGCAGCAACAGCTCCCAAAGCGAAGGAGCCAGGACCCAAAGTCCTAGCTGGCCTGAAGGGCCCCCAGGGGGCCCCCAAGGAGCTCCTCTCCATTTAGGTCTGGGGACTTTCGTTGGGCCGGGAACCTGGGAGGTACCTGCAAGGTTGCAGTTCGCGGCCCGAGAAGCACTCTCCGGCCAACATGCCCAACTGCAGCAACAGCTCCCAAACCGAAGGAGCCAGGACCCAAAGACCTAGCTGGCCTGAAGGGCCCCCAGGGGGCCCCCAAGCAGCCCCTCTCAATTTGGGTCTGGGGGCTTTCGTTGGGCATGGAACCTGGGAGATTCCTGCAAGGTTGCAGTTCGTGGCCCGAGAAGCACTCCCCGGCCAACATGCCCAACTGCAGCAACAGATCCCAAACCGAAGGAGCCAGGACCCAAAGAGCTAGGTGGCCTGAAGGGCCCCCAGGGGGCCCCCAAGCAGCCCCTCTCAATTTGGGTCTGGGGGCTTTCGTTGGGCCGGGAACCTGGGAAAATCCTGCAAGGTTGCAGTTCGCGGCCCGAGAAGCACTCTCCGGCCAACATGCCCAACTGCAGCAACAGTTCCCAAACCGAAGGAGCCAGGACCCAAAGACCTAGCTGGCCTGAAGTGCCCCCAGGGGGCCCCCAAGCAGCCCCTCTCCATTTGGGTCTGGGGGATTTTGTTGGGCTGGGAACCTGGGAGATTCCTGCAAGGTTGCAGTTCGCGGCCGGAGAAGCACTCTCCGGCCAACATGCCCAACTGCAGCAACAGCTCCCAAAGCGAAGGAGCCAGGACCCAAAGACCTAGCTGGCCTGAAGGGCCCCAAGGGGGACCCCAAGCAGCCCCTCTCCATTTGGGTCTGGGGGCTTTCGTTGGGCCGGGAACCTGGGAGATTCCTGCAAGGTTGCAGTTCGCGGCCCGAGAAGCACTCTCCTGCCAACATGCCCAACTGCAGCAACAGCTCCCAAAGCGAAGGAGCCAGGACCCAAAGACCTAGCTGGCCTGAAGGGCCCCCAGGGGGCCCCCAAGCAGCCCCTCTCCATTTGGGTCTGGGGGCTTTCGTTGGGCCGGGAACCTGGGAGATTCCTGCAAGGTTGCAGTTCGCGGCCCGAGAAGCACTCTCCGCCCAACATGCCCAACTGCAGCAACAGCTCCCAAAGCGAAGGAGCCAGGACCCAAAGACCTAGCTGGCCTGAAGGGCCCCCAGGGGGCCCCCAAGCAGCCCCTCTCCATTTGGGTCTGGGGGCTTTTGTTGGGCATGTATACCTGAGAGGTACCTGCAAGTTACAGTTCGCGGCCCGAGAAGCACTCTCCGGCCAACATGCCCAACTGCAGCAACAGCTCCCAAAGCGAAGGAGCCAGGACCCAAAGACCTAGCTGGCCTGAAGGGCCCCCAGGGGGCCCCCAAGCAGCCCCTCTCCATTTGGGTCTGGGGGTTTTCGTTGGGCCGGGAACCTGGGAGGTACCTGCAAGGTTGCAGTTCGCGGCCCGAGAAGCACTCTCCGGCCAACATGCCCAACTGCAGCAACAGCTCCCAAACCGAAGGAGCCAGGACCCAAAGACCTAGCTGGCCTGAAGGGCCCCCAGGGGGGCCCCAAGCAGCCCCTCTCCATTTGGGTCTGGGGGCTTTTGTTGGGCCGAGAACCTGGGAGAATCCTGCAAGGTTGCAGTTCGCGGCCGGAGAAGCACTCTCCGGCCAACATGCCCAACTGCAGCAACAGCTCCCAAACCGAAGGAGCCAGGACCCAAAGACCTAGCTGGCCTGAAGGGCCCCCAGGGGGCCCCCAAGAGGCACCTCTCAATTTGGGTCTGGGGGCTTCCGTTGGGCCGGGAACCTGGGAGGTACCTGCAAGGTTGCAGTTCGCGGCCCGAGAAGCACTCTCCGGCCAACATGCCCAACTGCAGCAACAGCTCCCAAACCGAAGGAGCCAGGACCCAAAGACCTAGCTGGCCTGAAGGGCCCCCAGGGGGGCCCCAAGCAGCCCCTCTCCATTTGGGTCTGGGGGTTTTCGTTGGGCCGGGAACCTGGGAGGTACCTGCAAGGTTGCAGTTCGCGGCCCGAGAAGCACTCTCCGGCCAACATGCCCAACTGCAGCAACAGCTCCCAAACCGAAGGAGCCAGGACCCAAAGACCTAGCTGGCCTGAAGGGCCCCCAGGGGGGCCCCAAGCAGCCCCTCTCAATTTGGGTCTGGGGGCTTTCGTTGGGCCGAGAACCTGGGAGAATCCTGCAAGGTTGCAGTTCGCGGCCCGAGAAGCACTCTCCGGCCAACATGCCCAACTGCAGCAACAGCTCCCAAACCGAAGGAGCCAGGACCCAAAGACCTAGCTGGCCTGAAGGGCCCCCAGGGGGCCCCCAAGAGGCACCTCTCAATTTGGGTCTGGGGGCTTCCGTTGGGCCGGGAACCTGGGAGGTACCTGCAAGGTTGCAGTTCGCGGCCCGAGAAGCACTCTCCGGCCAACATGCCCAACTGCAGCAACAGCTCCCAAACCGAAGGAGCCAGGACCCAAAGACCTAGCTGGCCTGAAGGGCCCCCAGGGGGGCCCCAAGCAGCCCCTCTCAATTTGGGTCTGGGGGCTTTCGTTGGGCCGGGAACCTGGGAGAATCCTGCAAGGTTGCAGTTCGCGGCCCGAGAAGCACTCTCCGGCCAACATGCCCAACTGCAGCAACAGCTCCCAAAGCGAAGGAGCCAGGACCCAAAGACCTAGCTGGCCTGAAGGGCCCCCAGGGGGCCCCCAAGCAGCCCCTCTCAATTTGGGTCTGGGGGCTTTCGTTGGGCCGGGAACCTGGGAGAATCCTGCAAGGTTGCAGTTCGCGGCCCGAGAAGCACACTACGCCCAACATGCCCAACTGCAGCAACAGCTCCCAAAGCGAAGGAGCCAGGACCCAAAGACCTAGCTGGCCTGAAGGGCCCCCAGGGGGCCCCCAAGCAGCCCCTCTCCATTTGGGTCTGGGGGCTTTCGTTGGGCCGGGAACCTGGGAGAATCCTGCCAGGTTGCAGTTCGCGGCCCGAGAAGCACTCTCCGGCCAACATGCCCAACTGCAGCAACAGCTCCCAAAGCGAAGGAGCCAGGACCCAAAGACCTAGCTGGACTGAAGGGCCCCCATGGGGCCCCCAAGGAGCTCCTCTCCATTTAGGTCTGGGGGCTTTCGTTGGGCCGGGAACCTGGGAGGTACCTGCAAGGTTGCAGTTCGCGGCCCGAGAAGCACTCTCCAGCCAACATGCCCAACTGCAGCAACAGCTCCCAAAGCGAAGGAGCCAGGACCCAAAGACCTAGCTGGCCTGAAGGGCCCCCAGTGGGCCCCCAAGTAGCCCCTCTCCATTTGGGTCTGGGGGCTTTCGTTGGGCCGGGAACCTGGGAGATTCCTGCAAGGTTGCAGTTCGCGGCCCGAGAAGCACTCTCCGCCCAACATGCCCAACTGCAGCAACAGCTCCCAAACCGAAGGAGCCAGGACCCAAAGACCTAGCTGGCCTGAAGGGCCCCCAGGGGGCCCCCAAGCAGCCCCTCTCAATTTGGGTCTGGGGGCTTTCGTGGGGCCGGGAACCTGGGAGAATCCTGCAAGGTTGCAGTTCGCGGCCCGAGAAGCACTCTCCGGCCAACATGCCCAACTGCAGCAACAGCTCCCAAAGCGAAGGAGCCAGGACACAAAGACCTAGCTGGCCTGAAGGGCCCCCAGGGGGCCCCCAAGCAGCCCCTCTCCATTTGGGTCTGGGGGCTTTCGTTGGGCATGGAACCTGGGAGATTCCTGCAAGGTTGCAGTTCGCGGCACGAGAAGCACTCTCCGGCCAACATGCCCAACTGCAGCAACAGCTCCCAAAGCGAAGGAGCCAGGACCCAAAGACCTAGCTGGCCTGAAGGGCCCCCAGGGGGGCCCCAAGCAGCCCCTCTCCATTTGGGTCTGGGGGCTTTTGTTGGGCATGTATACCTGAGAGGTACCTGCAAGTTACAGTTCGCGGCCCGAGAAGCACTCTCCGGCCAACATGCCCAACTGCAGCAACAGCTCCCAAACCGAAGGAGCCAGGACACAAAGACCTAGCTGGCCTGAAGGGCCCCCAGGGGGCCCCCAAGCAGCCCCTCTCCATTTGGGTCTGGGGGTTTTCGTTGGGCCGGGAACCTGGGAGGTACCTGCAAGGTTGCAGTTCGCGGCCCGAGAAGCACTCTCCGGCCAACATGCCCAACTGCAGCAACAGCTCCCAAACCGAAGGAGCCAGGACCCAAAGACCTAGCTGGCCTGAAGGGCCCCCAGGGGGCCCCCAAGAGGCACCTCTCAATTTGGGTCTGGGGGCTTCCGTTGGGCCGGGAACCTGGGAGGTACCTGCAAGGTTGCAGTTCGCGGCCCGAGAAGCACTCTCCGGCCAACATGCCCAACTGCAGCAACAGCTCCCAAACCGAAGGAGCCAGGACCCAAAGACCTAGCTGGCCTGAAGGGCCCCCAGTGGGCCCCCAAGTAGCCCCTCTCAATTTGGGTCTGGGGGCTTTCGTTGGGCCGGGAACCTGGGAGATTCCTGCAAGGTTGCAGTTCGCGGCACGAGAAGCACTCTCCGGCCAACATGCCCAACTGCAGCAACAGCTCCCAAAGCGAAGGAGCCAGGACCCAAAGACCTAGCTGGCCTGAAGGGCCCCCAGGGGGCCCCCAAGCAGCCCCTCTCCATTTGGGTCTGGGGGCTTTTGTTGGGCATGTAGACCTGAGAGGTACCTGCAAGTTACAGTTCGCGGCCCGAGAAGCACTCTCCGGCCAACATGCCCAACTGCAGCAACAGCTCCCAAACCGAAGGAGCCAGGACCCAAAGAGCTAGGTGGCCTGAAGGGCCCCCAGGGGGCCCCCAAGCAGCCCCTCTCAATTTGGGTCTGGGGGCTTTCGTTGGGCCGGGAACCTGGGAGAATCCTGCAAGGTTGCAGTTCGCGGCCCGAGAAGCACTCTCCGCCCAACATGCCCAACTGCAGCAACAGCTCCCAAAGCGAAGGAGCCAGGACCCAAAGACCTAGCTGGCCTGAAGGGCCCCCAGGGGGCCCCCAAGCAGCCCCTCTCCATTTGGGTCTGGGGGCTTTCGTTGGGCCGGAAACATGGGAGAATCCTGCCAGGTTGCAGTTCGCGGCCCGAGAAGCACTCTCCGGCCAACATGCCCAACTGCAGCAACAGCTCCCAAAGCGAAGGAGCCAGGACCCAAAGACCTAGCTGGCCTGAAGGACCCCCAGTGGGCCCCCAAGTAGCCCCTCTCCATTTGGGTCTGGGGGCTTTCGTTGGGCCGGGAACCTGGGAGATTCCTGCAAGGTTGCAGTTCGCGGCCCGAGAAGCACTCTCCGCCCAACATGCCCAACTGCAGCAACAGCTCCCAAACCGAAGGAGCCAGGACCCAAAGACCTAGCTGGCCTGAAGGGCCCCCAGGGGGCCCCCAAGCAGCCCCTCTCCATTTGGGTCTGGGGGCTTTTGTTGGGCATGTATACCTGAGAGGTACCTGCAAGTTACAGTTCGCGGCCCGAGAAGCACTCTCCGGCCAACATGCTCAACTGCAGCAACAGCTCCCAAACCGAAGGAGCCAGGACCCAAAGACCTAGCTGGCCTGAAGGGCCCCCAGGGGGCCCCCAAGCAGCCCCTCTCCATTTGGGTCTGGGTGTTTTCGTTGGGCCGGGAACCTGGGAGGTACCTGCAAGGTTGCAGTTCGCGGCCCGAGAAGCACTCTCCGGCCAACATGCCCAACTGCAGCAACAGCTCCCAAACCGAAGGAGCCAGGACCCAAAGACCTAGCTGGCCTGAAGGGCCCCCAGGGGGCCCCCAAGTGGCACCTCTCAATTTGGGTCTGGGGGCTTCCGTTGGGCCGGGAACCTGGGAGGTACCTGCAAGGTTGCAGTTCGCGGCCCGAGAAGCACTCTCCGGCCAACATGCCCAACTGCAGCAACAGCTCCCAAACCGAAGGAGCCAGGACCCAAAGACCTAGCTGGCCTGAAGGGCCCCCAGTGGGCCCCCAAGTAGCCCCTCTCAATTTGGGTCTGGGGGCTTTCGTTGGGCCGGGAACCTGGGAGATTCCTGCAAGGTTGCAGTTCGCGGCACGAGAAGCACTCTCCGGCCAACATGCCCAACTGCAGCAACAGCTCCCAAACCGAAGGAGCCAGGACCCAAAGACCTAGCTGGCCTGAAGGGCCCCCAGGGGGCCCCCAAGCAGCCCCTCTCCATTTGGGTCTGGGGGCTTTTGTTGGGCATGTATACCTGAGAGGTACCTGCAAGTTACAGTTCGCGGCCCGAGAAGCACTCTCCGGCCAACATGCTCAACTGCAGCAACAGCTCCCAAACCGAAGGAGCCAGGACCCAAAGACCTAGCTGGCCTGAAGGGCCCCCAGGGGGCCCCCAAGCAGCCCCTCTCCATTTGGGTCTGGGGTTTTTCGTTGGGCCGGGAACCTGGGAGGTACATGCAAGGTTGCAGTTCGCGGCCCGAGAAGCACTCTCCGGCCAACATGCCCAACTGCAGCAACAGCTCCCAAACCGAAGGAGCCAGGACCCAAAGACCTAGCTGGCCTGAAGGGCCCCCAGGGGGGCCCCAAGCAGCCCCTCTCCATTTGGGTCTGGGGGCTTTCGTTGGGCCGGGAACCTGGGAGAATCCTGCAAGGTTGCAGTTCGCGGCCCGAGAAGCACTCTCCGGCCAACATGCCCAACTGCAGCAACAGCTCCCAAAGCGAAGGAGCCAGGACCCAAAGACCTAGCTGGCCTGAAGGGCCCCCAGGGGGCCCCCAAGCAGCCCCTCTCAATTTGGGTCTGGGGGCTTTCGTTGGGCCGGGAACCTGGGAGAATCCTGCAAGGTTGCAGTTCGCGGCCCGAGAAGCACTCTCCGGCCAACATGCCCAACTGCAGCAACAGCTCCCAAAGCGAAGCAGCCAGGACCCAAAGACCTAGCTGGCCTGAAGGGCCCCAGGGGGCCCCCAAGCAGCCCCTCTCCATTTGGGTCTGGGGGCTTTCGTTGGGCATGGAACCTGGGAGATTCCTGCAAGGTTGCAGTTCGCGGCCCGAGAAGCACTCTCCGGCCAACATGCCCAACTGCAGCAACAGCTCCCAAACCGAAGGAGCCAGGACCCAAAGACCTAGCTGGCCTGAAGGGCCCCCAGGGGGCCCCCAAGGAGCTCCTCTCCATTTAGGTCTGGGGACTTTCGTTGGGCCGGGAACCTGGGAGGTACCTGCAAGGTTGCAGTTCGCGGCCCGAGAAGCACTCTCCGGCCAACATGCCCAACTGCAGCAACAGCTCCCAAAGCGAAGGAGCCAGGACCCAAAGACCTAGCTGGCCTGAAGGGCCCCCAGGGGGCCCCCAAGCAGCCCCTCTCAATTTGGGTCTGGGGGCTTTCGTTGGGCCGGGAACCTGGGAGATTCCTGCAAGGTTGCAGTTCGCGGCCCGAGAAGCACTCTCCGCCCAACATGCACAACTGCAACAACAGCTCCCAAAGCGAAGGAGCCAGGACCCAAAGACCTAGCTGGCCTGAAGGGCCCCCAGGGGGCCCCCAAGCAGCCCCTCTCAATTTGGGTCTGGGGGCTTTCGTTGGGCCGGGAACCTGGGAGAATCCTGCAAGGTTGCAGTTCGCGGCCCGAGAAGCACTCTCCGGCCAACATGCCCAACTGCAGCAACAGCTCCCAAACCGAAGGAGCCAGGACCCAAAGAGCTAGGTGGCCTGAAGGGCCCCCATGGGGCCCCCAAGCAGCCCCTCTCAATTTGGGTCTGGGGGCTTTCGTTGGGCATGGAACCTGGGAGATTCCTGCAAGGTTGCAGTTCGTGGCCCGAGAAGCACTCCCCGGCCAACATGCCCAACTGCAGCAACAGCTCCCAAACCGAAGGAGCCAGGACCCAAAGAGCTAGGTGGCCTGAAGGGCCCCCAGGGGGCCCCCAAGCAGCCCCTCTCAATTTGGGTCTGGGGGCTTTCGTTGGGCCGGGAACCTGGGAAAATCCTGCAAGGTTGCAGTTCGCGGCCCGAGAAGCACTCTCCGGCCAACATGCCCAACTGCAGCAACAGTTCCCAAACCGAAGGAGCCAGGACCCAAAGACCTAGCTGGCCTGAAGTGCCCCCAGGGGGCCCCCAAGCAGCCCCTCTCCATTTGGGTCTGGGGGCTTTTGTTGGGCTGGGAACCTGGGAGATTCCTGCAAGGTTGCAGTTCGCGGCCGGAGAAGCACTCTCCGGCCAACATGCCCAACTGCAGCAACAGCTCCCAAACCGAAGGAGCCAGGACCCAAAGACCTAGCTGGCCTGAAGGGCCCCAAGGGGGACCCCAAGCAGCCCCTCTCCATTTGGGTCTGGGGGCTTTCGTTGGGCCGGGAACCTGGGAGATTCCTGCAAGGTTGCAGTTCGCGGCCCGAGAAGCACTCTCCTGCCAACATGCCCAACTGCAGCAACAGCTCCCAAAGCGAAGGAGCCAGGACCCAAAGACCTAGCTGGCCTGAAGGGCCCCCAGGGGGCCCCCAAGCAGCCCCTCTCCATTTGGGTCTGGGGGCTTTCGTTGGGCCGGGAACCTGGGAGATTCCTGCAAGGTTGCAGTTCGCGGCCCGAGAAGCACTCTCCGCCCAACATGCCCAACTGCAGCAACAGCTCCCAAAGCGAAGGAGCCAGGACCCAAAGACCTAGCTGGCCTGAAGGGCCCCCAGGGGGCCCCCAAGCAGCCCCTCTCCATTTGGGTCTGGGGGCTTTTGTTGGGCATGTATACCTGAGAGGTACCTGGAAGTTACAGTTCGCGGCCCGAGAAGCACTCTCCGGCCAACATGCCCAACTGCAGCAACAGCTCCCAAAGCGAAGGAGCCAGGACCCAAAGACCTAGCTGGCCTGAAGGGCCCCCAGGGGGCCCCCAAGCAGCCCCTCTCCATTTGGGTCTGGGGGTTTTCGTTGGGCCGGGAACCTGGGAGGTACCTGCAAGGTTGCAGTTCGCGGCCCGAGAAGCACTCTCCGGCCAACATGCCCAACTGCAGCAACAGCTCCCAAACCGAAGGAGCCAGGACCCAAAGACCTAGCTGGCCTGAAGGGCCCCCAGGGGGGCCCCAAGCAGCCCCTCTCCATTTGGGTCTGGGGGCTTTTGTTGGGCCTGGAACCTGGGAGAATCCTGCAAGGTTGCAGTTCGCGGCCGGAGAAGCACTCTCCTGGCAACATGCCCAACTGCAGCAACAGCTCCCAAAGCGAAGGAGCCAGGACCCAAAGACCTAGCTGGCCTGAAGGGCCCCCAGGGGGCCCCCAAGCAGCCCCTCTCCATTTGGGTCTGGGGGCTTTCGTTGGGCCGGGAACCTGGGAGAATCCTGCAAGGTTGCAGTTCGCGGCCCGAGAAGCACTCTCCGGCCAACATGCCCAACTGCAGCAACAGCTCCCAAAGCGAAGGAGCCAGGACCCAAAGACCTAGCTGGCCTGAAGGGCCCCCAGGGGGCCCCCAAGCAGCCCCTCTCCATTTGGGTCTGGGGGCTTTCGTTGGGCCGGGAACCTGGGAGATTCCTGCAAGGTTGCAGTTCGCGGCCCGAGAAGCACTCTCCGGCCAACATGCCCAACTGCAGCAACAGCTCCCAAAGCGAAGGAGCCAGGACCCAAAGACCTAGCTGGCCTGAAGGGCCCCCATGTGGCCCACAAGGGGCTCCTCTCCATTTGGGTCTGGGGGCTTTAGTTGGGCATGGATACCTGAGAGGTACCTGCAAGGTTGCAGTTCGCGGCCCGAGAAGCACTCTCCGGCCAACATGCCCAACTGCAGCAACAGCTCCCAAAGCGAAGGAGCCAGGACCCAAAGACCTAGCTGGCCTGAAGGGCCCCCAGGGGGCCCCCAAGCAGCCCCTCTCAATTTGGGTCTGGGGGCTTTCGTTGGGCCAGGAACCTGGGAGAATCCTGCAAGGTTGCAGTTCGCGGCCCGAGAAGCACTCTCCGGCCAACATGCCCAACTGCAGCAACAGCTCCCAAACCGAAGGAGCCAGGACCCAAAGAGCTAGGTGGCCTGAAGGGCCCCCAGGGGGCCCCCAAGCAGCCCCTCTCAATTTGGGTCTGGGGGCTTTCGTTGGGCCGGGAACCTGGGAGAATCCTGCAAGGTTGCAGTTCGCGGCCCTAGAAGCACTCTCCGGCCAACATGCACAACTGCAGCAACAGTTCCCAAACCGAAGGAGCCAGGACCCAAAGACCTAGCTGGCCTGAAGGGCCCCCAGGGGGCCCCCAAGCAGCCCCTCTCCATTTGGGTCTGGGGGCTTTTGTTGGGCCGGGAACCTGGGAGATTCCTGCAAGGTTGCAGTTCGCGGCCCGAGAAGCACTCTCCGGCCAACATGCCCAACTGCAGCAACAGCTCCCAAACCGAAGGAGCCAGGACCCAAAGACCTAGCTGGCCTGAAGGGCCCCCAGGGGGCCCCCAAGCAGCCCCTCTCCATTTGGGTCTGGGGGCTTTCGTTGGGCCGAGAACCTGGGAGAATCCTGCAAGGTTGCAGTTCGCGGCCCGAGAAGCACTCTCCGCCCAACATGCCCAACTGCAGCAACAGCTCCCAAAGCGAAGGAGCCAGGACCCAAAGACCTAGCTGGCCTGAAGGGCCCCCAGGGGGCCCCCAAGCAGCCCCTCTCAATTTGGGTCTGGGGGCTTTCGTTGGGCCGGGAACCTGGGAGATTCCTGCAAGGTTGCAGTTCGCGGCCCGAGAAGCACTCTCCGGCCAACATGCCCAACTGCAGCAACAGCTCCCAAAGCGAAGGAGCCAGGACCCAAAGACCTAGCTGGCCTGAAGGGCCCCCAGGAGGCCCCCAAGCAGCCCCTCTCCATTTGGGTCTGGGGGCTTTTGTTGGGCCGGGAACCTGGGAGATTCCTGCAAGGTTGCAGTTCGCGGCCCGAGAAGCACTCTCCGGCCAACATGCCCAACTGCAGCAACAGCTCCCAAAGCGAAGGAGCCAGGACCCAAAGACCTAGCTGGCCTGAAGGGCCCCCAGGGGGCCCCCAAGCAGCCCCTCTCCATTTGGGTCTGGGGGCTTTCGTTGGGCCGGGAACCTGGGAGATTCCTGCAAGGTTGCAGTTCGCGGCCCGAGAAGCACTCTCCGGCCAACATGCCCAACTGCAGCAACAGCTCCCAAAGCGAAGGAGCCAGGACCCAAAGACCTAGCTGGCCTGAAGGGCCCCCAGGGGGCCCCAAGCAGCCCCTCTCATTTTGGGTCTGGGGGCTTTCGTTGGGCATGGAACCTGGGAGATTCCTGCAAGGTTGCAGTTCGCGGCCCGAGAAGCACTCTCCGGCCAACATGCCCAACTGCAGCAACAGCTCCCAAACCGAAGGAGCCAGGACCCAAAGACCTAGCTGGCCTGAAGGGCCCCCAGGGGGCCCCCAAGCAGCCCCTCTCCATTTGGGTCTGGGGGCTTTCGTTGGGCATGGAACCTGGGAGATTCCTGCAAGGTTGCAGTTCGCGGCACGAGAAGCACTCTCCGGCCAACATGCCCAACTGCAGCAACAGCTCCCAAAGCGAAGGAGCCAGGACCCAAAGACCTAGCTGGCCTGAAGGGCCCCCAGGGGGGCCCCAAGCAGCCCCTCTCCATTTGGGTCTGGGGGCTTTTGTTGGGCTTGTATACCTGAGAGGTACCTGCAAGTTACAGTTCGCGGCCCGAGAAGCACTCTCCGGCCAACATGCCCAACTGCAGCAACAGCTCCCAAACCGAAGGAGCCAGGACCCAAAGACCTAGCTGGCCTGAAGGGCCCCCAGGGGGCCCCCAAGCAGCCCCTCTCCATTTGGGTCTGGGGGTTTTCGTTGGGCCGGGAACCTGGGAGGTACCTGCAAGGTTGCAGTTCGCGGCCCGAGAAGCACTCTCCGCCCAACATGCCCAACTGCAGCAACAGCTCCCAAACCGAAGGAGCCAGGACCCAAAGACCTAGCTGGCCTGAAGGGCCCCCAGGGGGGCCCCAAGCAGCCCCTCTCAATTTGGGTCTGGGGGCTTTCGTTGGGCCGAGAACCTGGGAGAATCCTGCAAGGTTGCAGTTCGCGGCCCGAGAAGCACTCTCCGGCCAACATGCCCAACTGCAGCAACAGCTCCCAAACCGAAGGAGCCAGGACCCAAAGACCTAGCTGGCCTGAAGGGCCCCCAGGGGGCCCCCAAGAGGCACCTCTCAATTTGGGTCTGGGGGCTTCCGTTGGGCCGGGAACCTGGGAGGTACCTGCAAGGTTGCAGTTCGCGGCCCGAGAAGCACTCTCCGGCCAACATGCTCAACTGCAGCAACAGCTCCCAAACCGAAGGAGCCAGGACCCAAAGACCTAGCTGGCCTGAAGGGCCCCCAGGGGGGCCCCAAGCAGCCCCTCTCAATTTGGGTCTGGGGGCTTTCGTTGGGCCGGGAACCTGGGAGAATCCTGCAAGGTTGCAGTTCGCGGCCCGAGAAGCACTCTCCGGCCAACATGCCCAACTGCAGCAACAGCTCCCAAAGCGAAGGAGCCAGGACCGAAAGACCTAGCTGGCCTGAAGGGCCCCCAGGGGGCCCCCAAGCAGCCCCTCTCAATTTGGGTCTGGGGGCTTTCGTTGGGCCGGGAACCTGGGAGAATCCTGCAAGGTTGCAGTTCGCGGCCCGAGAAGCACACTCCGCCCAACATGCCCAACTGCAGCAACAGCTCCCAAAGCGAAGGAGCCAGGACCCAAAGACCTAGCTGGCCTGAAGGGCTCCCAGGGGGCCCCCAAGCAGCCCCTCTCCATTTGGGTCTGGGGGCTTTCGTTGGGCCGGGAACCTGGGAGAATCCTGCCAGGTTGCAGTTCGCGGCCCGAGAAGCACTCTCCGGCCAACATGCCCAACTGCAGCAACAGCTCCCAAAGCGAAGGAGCCAGGACCCAAAGACCTAGCTGGACTGAAGGGCCCCCATGGGGCCCCCAAGGAGCTCCTCTCCATTTAGGTCTGGGGGCTTTCGTTGGGCCGGGAACCTGGGAGGTACCTGCAAGGTTGCAGTTCGCGGCCCGAGAAGCACTCTCCAGCCAACATGCCCAACTGCAGCAACAGCTCCCAAAGCGAAGGAGCCAGGACCCAAAGACCTAGCTGGCCTGAAGGGCCCCCAGTGGGCCCCCAAGTAGCCCCTCTCCATTTGGGTCTGGGGGCTTTCGTTGGGCCGGGAACCTGGGAGATTCCTGCAAGGTTGCAGTTCGCGGCCCGAGAAGCACTCTCCGCCCAACATGCCCAACTGCAGCAACAGCTCCCAAACCGAAGGAGCCAGGACCCAAAGACCTAGCTGGCCTGAAGGGCCCCCAGGGGGCCCCCAAGCAGCCCCTCTCAATTTGGGTCTGGGGGCTTTCGTGGGGCCGGGAACCTGGGAGAATCCTGCAAGGTTGCAGTTCGCGGCCCGAGAAGCACTCTCCGCCCAACATGCCCAACTGCAGCAACAGCTCCCAAAGCGAAGGAGCCAGGACACAAAGACCTAGCTGGCCTGAAGGGCCCCCAGGGGGCCCCCAAGCAGCCCCTCTCCATTTGGGTCTGGGGGCTTTCGTTGGGCATGGAACCTGGGAGATTCCTGCAAGGTTGCAGTTCGCGGCACGAGAAGCACTCTCCGGCCAACATGCCCAACTGCAGCAACAGCTCCCAAAGCGAAGGAGCCAGGACCCAAAGACCTAGCTGGCCTGAAGGGCCCCCAGGGGGGCCCCAAGCAGCCCCTCTCCATTTGGGTCTGGGGGCTTTTGTTGGGCATGTATACCTGAGAGGTACCTGCAAGTTACAGTTCGCGGCCCGAGAAGCACTCTCCGGCCAACATGCCCAACTGCAGCAACAGCTCCCAAACCGAAGGAGCCAGGACACAAAGACCTAGCTGGCCTGAAGGGCCCCCAGGGGGCCCCCAAGCAGCCCCTCTCCATTTGGGTCTGGGGGTTTTCGTTGGGCCGGGAACCTGGGAGGTACCTGCAAGGTTGCAGTTCGCGGCCCGAGAAGCACTCTCCGGCCAACATGCCCAACTGCAGCAACAGCTCCCAAACCGAAGGAGCCAGGACCCAAAGACCTAGCTGGCCTGAAGGGCCCCCAGGGGGGCCCCAAGCAGCCCCTCTCCATTTGGGTCTGGGGGCTTTCGTTGGGCCGGGAACCTGGGAGAATCCTGCCAGGTTGCAGTTCGCGGCCCGAGAAGCACTCTCCGGCCAACATGCCCAACTGCAGCAACAGCTCCCAAACCGAAGGAGCCAGGACCCAAAGAGCTAGGTGGCCTGAAGGGCCCCCAGGGGGCCCCCAAGCAGCCCCTCTCCATTTGGGTCTGGGGGCTTTCGTTGGGCCGGGAACCTGGGAGAATCCTGCAAGGTTGCAGTTCGCGGCCCGAGAAGCACTCTCCGCCCAACATGCCCAACTGCAGCAACAGCTCCCAAAGCGAAGGAGCCAGGACCCAAAGACCTAGCTGGCCTGAAGGGCCCCCAGGGGGCCCCCAAGCAGCCCCTCTCCATTTGGGTCTGGGGGCTTTCGTTGGGCCGGGAACCTGGGAGAATCCTGCCAGGTTGCAGTTCGCGGCCCGAGAAGCACTCTCCGGCCAACATGCCCAACTGCAGCAACAGCTCCCAAAGCGAAGGAGCCAGGACACAAAGACCTAGCTGGCCTGAAGGGCCCCCAGTGGGCCCCCAAGTAGCCCCTCTCCATTTGGGTCTGGGGGCTTTCGTTGGGCCGGGAACCTGGGAGATTCCTGCAAGGTTGCAGTTCGCGGCCCGAGAAGCAGTCTCCGCCCAACATGCCCAACTGCAGCAACAGCTCCCAAAGCGAAGGAGCCAGGACCCAAAGACCTAGCTGGCCTGAAGGGCCCCCAGGGGGCCCCCAAGCAGCCCCTCTCCATTTGGGTCTGGGGGCTTTTGTTGGGCATGTATACCTGAGAGGTACCTGCAAGTTACAGTTCGCGGCCCGAGAAGCACTCTCCGGCCAACATGCTCAACTGCAGCAACAGCTCCCAAACCGAAGGAGCCAGGACCCAAAGACCTAGCTGGCCTGAAGGGCCCCCAGGGGGCCCCCAAGCAGCCCCTCTCCATTTGGGTCTGGGGGCTTTTGTTGGGCATGTATACCTGAGAGGTACCTGGAAGTTACAGTTCGCGGCCCGAGAAGCACTCTCCGGCCAACATGCCAAACGTGGAGCGACTGCTCCCAAAGCGAAGGAGCCAGGACCCAAAGACCTAGCTGGCCTGAAGGGCCCCCAGGGGGCCCCCAAGCAGCCCCTCTCCATTTGGGTCTGGGGGCTTTCGTTGGGCCGGGAACCTGGGAGAATCCTGCAAGGTTGCAGTTCGCGGCCCGAGAAGCACTCTCCGGCCAACATGCTCAACTGCAGCAACAGCTCCCAAAGCGAAGGAGCCAGGACCCAAAGACCTAGCTGGCCTGAAGGGCCCCCAGGGGGCCCCCAAGCAGCCCCTCTCCATTTGGGTCTGGGGGCTTTTGTTGGGCATGTATACCTGAGAGGTACCTGCAAGGTTGCAGTTCGCGGCCCGAGAAGCACTCTCCGGCCAACATGCCCAACTGCAGCAACAGCTCCCAAAGCGAAGGAGCCAGGACCCAAAGACCTAGCTGGCCTGAAGGGCCCCCAGGGGGCCCCCAAGCAGCCCCTCTCCATTTGGGTCTGGGGGTTTTCGTTGGGCCGGGAACCTGGGAGGTACCTGCAAGGTTGCAGTTGGCGGCCCGAGAAGCACTCTCCGGCAAACATGCCCAACTGCAGCAACAGCTCCCAAACCGAAGGAGCCAGGACCCAAAGACCTAGCTGGCCTGAAGGGCCCCCAGGGGGGCCCCAAGCAGCCCCTCTCAATTTGGGTCTGGGGGCTTTCGTTGGGCCGGGAACCTGGGAGAATCCTGCAAGGTTGCAGTTCGCGGCCCGAGAAGCACTCTCCGGCCAACATGCCCAACTGCAGCAACAGCTCCCAAACCGAAGGAGCCAGGACCCAAAGACCTAGCTGGCCTGAAGGGCCCCAAGGGGGCCCCCAAGCAGCCCCTCTCAATTTGGGTCTGGGGGCTTTCGTTGGGCCGGGAACCTGGGAGAATCCTGCAAGGTTGCAGTTCGCAGCCCGAGAAGCACTCTCCGCCCAACATGCCCAACTGCAGCAACAGCTCCCAAAGCGAAGGAGCCAGGACCCAAAGACCTAGCTGGCCTGAAGGGCCCCAGGGGGCCCCCAAGCAGCCCCTCTCCATTTGGGTCTGGGGGCTTTCGTTGGGCATGGAACCTGGGAGAATCCTGCAAGGTTGCAGTTCGTGGCCCGAGAAGCACTCTCCGGCCAACATGCCCAACTGCAGCAACAGCTCCCAAAGCGAAGGAGCCAGGACCCAAAGACCTAGCTGGCCTGAAGGGCCCCCATGGGGCCCCCAAGGAGCTCCTCTCCATTTAGGTCTGGGGGCTTTCGTTGGGCCGGGAACCTGGGAGGTACCTGCAAGGTTGCAGTTCGCGGCCCGAGAAGCACTCTCCGGCCAACATGCCCAACTGCAGCAACAGCTCCCAAACCGAAGGAGCCAGGACCCAAAGACCTAGCTGGCCTGAAGGGCCCCCAGTGGGCCCCCAAGTAGCCCCTCTCAATTTGGGTCTGGGGGCTTTCGTTGGGCCGGGAACCTGGGAGAATCCTGCAAGGTTGCAGTTCGCGGCACGAGAAGCACTCTCCGGCCAACATGCCCAACTGCAGCAACAGCTCCCAAACCGAAGGAGCCAGGACCCAAAGACCTAGCTGGCCTGAAGGGCCCCCAGGGGGCCCCCAAGCAGCCCCTCTCCATTTGGGTCTGGGGGCTTTTGTTGGGCATGTATACCTGAGAGGTACCTGCAAGTTACAGTTCGCGGCCCGAGAAGCACTCTCCGGCCAACATGCTCAACTGCAGCAACAGCTCCCAAAGCGAAGGAGCCAGGACCCAAAGACCTAGCTGGCCTGAAGGGCCCCCAGGGGGCCCCCAAGCAGCCCCTCTCCATTTGGGTTTGGGGTTTTTCGTTGGGCCGGGAACCTGGGAGGTACCTGCAAGGTTGCAGTTCGCGGCCCGAGAAGCACTCTCCGGCCAACATGCCCAACTGCAGCAACAGCTCCCAAACCGAAGGAGCCAGGACCCAAAGACCTAGCTGGCCTGAAGGGCCCCCAGGGGGGCCCCAAGCAGCCCCTCTCAATTTGGGTCTGGGGGCTTTCGTTGGGCCGGGAACCTGGGAGAATCCTGCAAGGTTGCAGTTCGCGGCCCGAGAAGCACTCTCCGGCCAACATGCCCAACTGCAGCAACAGCTCCCAAAGCGAAGGAGCCAGGACCCAAAGACCTAGCTGGCCTGAAGGGCCCCCAGGGGGCCCCCAAGCAGCCCCTCTCCATTTGGGTCTGGGGGCTTTCGTTGGGCATGGAACCTGGGAGATTCCTGCAAGGTTGCAGTTCGCGGCCCGAGAAGCACTCTCCGGCCAACATGCCCAACTGCAGCAACAGCTCCCAAAGCGAAGGAGCCAGGACCCAAAGACCTAGCTGGCCTGAAGGGCCCCCATGGGGCCCCCAAGGAGCTCCTCTCCATTTAGGTCTGGGGGCTTTCGTTGGGCCGGGAACCTGGGAGGTACCTGCAAGGTTGCAGTTCGCGGCCCGAGAAGCACTCTCCGGCCAACATGCCCAACTGCAGCAAAAGCTCCCAAACCGAAGGAGCCAGGACCCAAAGACCTAGCTGGCCTGAAGGGCCCCCAGTGGGCCCCCAAGTAGCCCCTCTCCATTTGGGTCTGGGGGCTTTCGTTGGGCCGGGAACCTGGGAGATTCCTGCAAGGTTGCAGTTCGCGGCCCGAGAAGCACTCTCCGCCCAACATGCCCAACTGCAGCAACAGCTCCCAAAGCGAAGGAGCCAGGACCCAAAGACCTAGCTGGCCTGAAGGGCCCCCAGGGGGCCCCCAAGCAGCCCCTCTCCATTTGGGTCTGGGGGCTTTTGTTGGGCATGTATACCTGAGAGGTACATGCAAGTTACAGTTCGCGGCCCGAGAAGCACTCTCCGGCCAACATGCTCAACTGCAGCAACAGCTCCCAAAGCGAAGGAGCCAGGACCCAAAGACCTAGCTGGCCTGAAGGGCCCCCAGGAGGCCCCCAAGCAGCCCCTCTCCATTTGGGTCTGGGGGTTTTCGTTGGGCCGGGAACCTGGGAGGTACCTGCAAGGTTGCAGTTCGCGGCCCGAGAAGCACTCTCCGGCCAACATGCCCAACTGCAGCAACAGCTCCCAAACCGAAGGAGCCAGGACCCAAAGACCTAGCTGGCCTGAAGGGCCCCCAGGGGGCCCCCAAGAGGCACCTCTCAATTTGGGTCTGGGGGCTTCCGTTGGGCCGGGAACCTGGGAGGTACCTGCAAGGTTGCAGTTCGCGGCCCGAGAAGCACTCTCCGGCCAACATGCCCAACTGCAGCAACAGCTCCCAAACCGAAGGAGCCAGGACCCAAAGACCTAGCTGGCCTGAAGGGCCCCAGGGGGCCCCCAAGCAGCCCCTCTCCATTTGGGTCTGGGGGCTTTCGTTGGGCATGGAGCCTGGGAGATTCCTGCAAGGTTGCAGTTCGCGGCCCGAGAAGCACTCTCCGGCCAACATGCCCAACTGCAGCAACAGCTCCCAAAGCGAAGGAGCCAGGACCCAAAGACCTAGCTGGACTGAAGGGCCCCCATGGGGCCCCCAAGGAGCTCCTCTCCATTTAGGTCTGGGGGCTTTCGTTGGGCCGGGAACCTGGGAGGTACCTGCAAGGTTGCAGTTCGCGGCCCGAGAAGCACTCTCCGCCCAACATGCCCAACTGCAGCAACAGCTCCCAAAGCGAAGGAGCCAGGACCCAAAGACCTAGCTGGCCTGAAGGGCCCCCAGGGGGCCCCCAAGCAGCCCCTCTCCATTTGGGTCTGGGGGCTTTTGTTGGGCATGTATACCTGAGAGGTACCTGGAAGTTACAGTTCGCGGCCCGAGAAGCACTCTCCGGCCAACATGCCCAACTGCAGCAACAGCTCCCAAACCGAAGGAGCCAGGACCCAAAGACCTAGCTGGCCTGAAGGGCCCCCAGGGGGCCCCCAAGCAGCCCCTCTCAATTTGGGTCTGGGGGTTTTCGTTGGGCCGGGAACCTGGGAGGTACCTGCAAGGTTGCAGTTCGCGGCCCGAGAAGCACTCTCCGGCAAACATGCCCAACTGCAGCAACAGCTCCCAAACCGAAGGAGCCAGGACCCAAAGACCTAGCTGGCCTGAAGGGCCCCCAGGGGGGCCCCAAGCAGCCCCTCTCAATTTGGGTCTGGGGGCTTTCGTTGGGCCGGGAACCTGGGAGAATCCTGCAAGGTTGCAGTTCGCGGCCCGAGAAGCACTCTCCGGCCAACATGCCCAACTGCAGCAACAGCTCCCAAAGCGAAGGAGCCAGGACCCAAAGACCTAGCTGGCCTGAAGGGCCCCCAGGGGGCCCCCAAGCAGCCCCTCTCAATTTGGGTCTGGGGGCTTTCGTTGGGCCGGGAACCTGGGAGAATCCTGCAAGGTTGCAGTTCGCGGCCCGAGAAGCACTCTCCGGCCAACATGCCCAACTGCAGCAACAGCTCCCAAAGCGAAGGAGCCAGGACCCAAAGACCTAGCTGGCCTGAAGGGCCCCAGGGGGCCCCCAAGCAGCCCCTCTCCATTTGGGTCTGGGGGCTTTCGTTGGGCCGGGAACCTGGGAGATTCCTGCAAGGTTGCAGTTCGCGGCCCGAGAAGCACTCTCCGGCCAACATGCCCAACTGCAGCAACAGCTCCCAAACCGAAGGAGCCAGGACCCAAAGACCTAGCTGGCCTGAAGGGCCCCCATGGGGCCCCCAAGGAGCTCCTCTCCATTTAGGTCTGGGGGCTTTCGTTGGGCCGGGAACCTGGGAGGTACCTGCAAGGTTGCAGTTCGCGGCCCGAGAAGCACTCTCCGGCCAACATGCCCAACTGCAGCAACAGCTCCCAAACCGAAGGAGCCAGGACCCAAAGACCTAGCTGGCCTGAAGGGCCCCCAGGGGGCCCCCAAGTAGCCCCTCTCAATTTGGGTCTGGGGGCTTTCGTTGGGCCGGGAACCTGGGAGATTCCTGCAAGGTTGCAGTTCGCGGCACGAGAAGCACTCTCCGGCCAACATGCCCAACTGCAGCAACAGCTCCCAAACCGAAGGAGCCAGGACCCAAAGACCTAGCTGGCCTGAAGGGCCCCCAGGGGGCCCCCAAGCAGCCCCTCTCCATTTGGGTCTGGGGGCTTTTGTTGGGCATGTATACCTGAGAGGTACCTGCAAGTTACAGTTCGCGGCCCGAGAAGCACTCTCCGGCCAACATGCTCAACTGCAGCAACAGCTCCCAAAGCGAAGGAGCCAGGACCCAAAGACCTAGCTGGCCTGAAGGGCCCCCAGGGGGCCCCCAGCAGCCCCTCTCCATTTGGGTCTGGGGTTTTTCGTTGGGCCAGGAACCTGGGAGGTACCTGCAAGGTTGCAGTTCGCGGCCCGAGAAGCACTCTCCGGCCAACATGCCCAACTGCAGCAACAGCTCCCAAAGCGAAGGAGCCAGGACCCAAAGACCTAGCTGGCCTGAAGGGCCCCCAGGGGGGCCCCAAGCAGCCCCTCTCCATTTGGGTCTGGGGGCTTTCGTTGGGCCGGGAACCTGGGAGAATCCTGCAAGGTTGCAGTTCGCGGCCCGAGAAGCACTCTCCGGCCAACATGCCCAACTGCAGCAACAGCTCCCAAAGCGAAGGAGCCAGGACCCAAAGACCTAGCTGGCCTGAAGGGCCCCAGGGGGCCCCCAAGCAGCCCCTCTCCATTTGGGTCTGGGGGCTTTCGTTGGGCATGGAACCTGGGAGATTCCTGCAAGGTTGCAGTTCGCGGCCCGAGAAGCACTCTCCGGCCAACATGCCCAACTGCAGCAACAGCTCCCAAACCGAAGGAGCCAGGACCCAAAGACCTAGCTGGCCTGAAGGGCCCCAGGGGGCCCCCAAGGAGCTCCTCTCCATTTAGGTCTGGGGGCTTTCGTTGGGCCGGGAACCTGGGAGGTACCTGCAAGGTTGCAGTTCGCGGCCCGAGAAGCACTCTCCGGCCAACATGCCCAACTGCAGCAACAGCTCCCAAACCGAAGGAGCCAGGACCCAAAGACCTAGCTGGCCTGAAGGGCCCCCAGGGGGCCCCCAAGTAGCCCCTCTCAATTTGGGTCTGGGGGCTTTCGTTGGGCCGGGAACCTGGGAGATTCCTGCAAGGTTGCAGTTCGCGGCCCGAGAAGCACTCTCCGCCCAACATGCACAACTGCAGCAACAGCTCCCAAAGCGAAGGAGCCAGGACCCAAAGACCTAGCTGGCCTGAAGGGCCCCCAGGGGGCCACCAAGCAGCCCCTCTCCATTTGGGTCTGGGGGCTTTTGTTGGGCATGTATACATGAGAGGTACCTGCAAGTTACAGTTCGCGGCCCGAGAAGCACTCTCCGGCCAACATGCCCAACTGCAGCAACAGCTCCCAAAGCGAAGGAGCCAGGACCCAAAGACCTAGCTGGCCTGAAGGGCCCCCATGGGGCCCCCAAGGAGCTCCTCTCCATTTAGGTCTGGGGGCTTTCGTTGGGCCGGGAACCTGGGAGGTACCTGCAAGGTTGCAGTTCGCGGCCCGAGAAGCACTCTCCGGCCAACATGCCCAACTGCAGCAACAGCTCCCAAACCGAAGGAGCCAGGACCCAAAGACCTAGCTGGCCTGAAGGGCCCCCAGTGGGCCCCCAAGCAGCCCCTCTCCATTTGGGTCTGGGGGCTTTCGTTGGGCCGGGAACCTGGGAGATTCCTGCAAGGTTGCAGTTCGCGGCACGAGAAGCACTCTCCGGCCAACATGCCCAACTGCAGCAACAGCTCCCAAAGCGAAGGAGCCAGGACCCAAAGACCTAGCTGGCCTGAAGGGCCCCCAGGGGGCCCCCAAGCAGCCCCTCTCCATTTGGGTCTGGGGGCTTTTGTTGGGCATGTATACCTGAGAGGTACCTGCAAGTTACAGTTCGCGGCCCGAGAAGCACTCTCCGGCCAACATGCTCAACTGCAGCAACAGCTCCCAAAGCGAAGGAGCCAGGACCCAAAGACCTAGCTGGCCTGAAGGGCCCCCAGGGGGCCCCCAAGCAGCCCCTCTCCATTTGGGTCTGGGGTTTTTCGTTGGGCCGGGAACCTGGGAGGTACCTGCAAGGTTGCAGTTCGCGGCCCGAGAAGCACTCTCCGGCCAACATGCCCAACTGCAGCAACAGCTCCCAAACCGAAGGAGCCAGGACCCAAAGACCTAGCTGGCCTGAAGGGCCCCCAGGGGGGCCCCAAGCAGCCCCTCTCAATTTGGGTCTGGGGGCTTTCGTTGGGCCGGGAACCTGGGAGAATCCTGCAAGGTTGCAGTTCGCGGCCCGAGAAGCACTCTCCGGCCAACATGCTCAACTGCAGCAACAGCTCCCAAAGCGAAGGAGCCAGGACCCAAAGACCTAGCTGGCCTGAAGGGCCCCCAGGGGGCCCCCAAGGAGCTCCTCTCCATTTAGGTCTGGGGGCTTTCGTTGGGCCGGGAACCTGGGAGGTACCTGCAAGGTTGCAGTTCGCGGCCCGAGAAGCACTCTCCGGCCAACATGCCCAACTGCAGCAACAGCTCCCAAACCGAAGGAGCCAGGACCCAAAGACCTAGCTGGCCTGAAGGGCCCCCAGGGGGCCCCCAAGTAGCCCCTCTCAATTTGGGTCTGGGGGCTTTCGTTGGGCCGGGAACCTGGGAGATTCCTGCAAGGTTGCAGTTCGCGGCACGAGAAGCACTCTCCGGCCAACATGCCCAACTGCAGCAACAGCTCCCAAAGCGAAGGAGCCAGGACCCAAAGACCTAGCTGGCCTGAAGGGCCCCCAGGGGGCCCCCAAGCAGCCCCTCTCCATTTGGGTCTGGGGGCTTTTGTTGGCATATATACCTGAGAGGTACCTGCAAGTTACAGTTCGCGGCCCGAGAAGCACTCTCCGGCCAACATGCCCAACTGCAGCAACAGCTCCCAAAGCGAAGGAGCCAGGACCCAAAGACCTAGCTGGCCTGAAGGGCCCCCATGGGGCCCCCAAGGAGCTCCTCTCCATTTAGGTCTGGGGGCTTTCGTTGGGCCGGGAACCTGGGAGGTACCTGCAAGGTTGCAGTTCGCGGCCCGAGAAGCACTCTCCGGCCAACATGCCCAACTGCAGCAACAGCTCCCAAACCGAAGGAGCCAGGACCCAAAGACCTAGCTGGCCTGAAGGGCCCCCAGTGGGCCCCCAAGTAGCCCCTCTCAATTTGGGTCTGGGGGCTTTCGTTGGGCCGGGAACCTGGGAGATTCCTGCAAGGTTGCAGTTCGCGGCACGAGAAGCACTCTCCGGCCAACATGCCCAACTGCAGCAACAGCTCCCAAAGCGAAGGAGCCAGGACCCAAAGACCTAGCTGGCCTGAAGGGCCCCCAGGGGGCCCCCAAGCAGCCCCTCTCCATTTGGGTCTGGGGGCTTTTGTTGGGCATGTATACCTGAGAGGTACCTGCAAGTTACAGTTCGCGGCCCGAGAAGCACTCTCCGGCCAACATGCTCAACTGCAGCAACAGCTCCCAAACCGAAGGAGCCAGGACCCAAAGACCTAGCTGGCCTGAAGGGCCCCCAGGGGGCCCCCAAGCAGCCCCTCTCAATTTGGGTCTGGGGGCTTTCGTTGGGCCGGGAACCTGGGAGAATCCTGCAAGGTTGCAGTTCGCGGCCCGAGAAGCACTCTCCGCCCAACATGCCCAACTGCAGCAACAGCTCCCAAAGCGAAGGAGCCAGGACCCAAAGACCTAGCTGGCCTGAAGGGCCCCCAGGGGGCCCCCAAGCAGCCCCTCTCCATTTGGGTCTGGGGGCTTTCGTTGGGCATGGAACCTGGGAGATTCCTGCAAGGTTGCAGTTCGCGGCCCGAGAAGCACTCTCCGGCCAACATGCCCAACTGCAGCAACAGCTCCCAAAGCGAAGGAGCCAGGACCCAAAGACCTAGCTGGCCTGAAGGGCCCCCATGGGGCCCCCAAGGAGCTCCTCTCCATTTAGGTCTGGGGGCTTTCGTTGGGCCGGGAACCTGGGAGGTACCTGCAAGGTTGCAGTTCGCGGCCCGAGAAGCACTCTCCGGCCAACATGCCCAACTGCAGCAACAGCTCCCAAAGCGAAGGAGCCAGGACCCAAAGACCTAGCTGGCCTGAAGGGCCCCCAGTGGGCCCCCAAGTAGCCCCTCTCCATTTGGGTCTGGGGGCTTTCGTTGGGCCGGGAACCTGGGAGATTCCTGCAAGGTTGCAGTTCGCGGCCCGAGAAGCACTCTCCGCCCAACATGCCCAACTGCAGCAACAGCTCCCAAAGCGAAGGAGCCAGGACCCAAAGACCTAGCTGGCCTGAAGGGCCCCCAGGGGGCCCCCAAGCAGCCCCTCTCCATTTGGGTCTGGGGGCTTTTGTTGGGCATGTATACCTGAGAGGTACCTGCAAGTTACAGTTCGCGGCCCGAGAAGCACTCTCCGGCCAACATGCCAAATGTGGAGCGCCTGCTCCCAAAGCGAAGGAGCCAGGACCCAAAGACCTAGCTGGCCTGAAGGGCCCCCAGGGGGCCCCCAAGCAGCCCCTCTCCATTTGGGTCTGGGGGCTTTCGTTGGGCCGGGAACCTGGGAGAATCCTGCAAGGTTGCAGTTCGCGGCCCGAGAAGCACTCTCCGCCCAACATGCCCAACTGCAGCAACAGCTCCCAAAGCGAAGGAGCCAGGACCCAAAGACCTAGCTGGCCTGAAGGGCCCCCAGGGGGCCCCCAAGCAGCCCCTCTCCATTTGGGTCTGGGGGCTTTTGTTGGGCATGTATACCTGAGAGGTACCTGGAAGTTACAGTTCGCGGCCCGAGAAGCACTCTCCGGCCAACATGCCCAACTGCAGCAACAGCTCCCAAACCGAAGGAGCCAGGACCCAAAGACCTAGCTGGCCTGAAGGGCCCCCAGGGGGCCCCCAAGCAGCCCCTCTCAATTTGGGTCTGGGGGTTTTCGTTGGGACGGGAACCTGGGAGGTACCTGCAAGGTTGCAGTTCGCGGCCCGAGAAGCACTCTCCGGCAAACATGCCCAACTGCAGCAACAGCTCCCAAACCGAAGGAGCCAGGACCCAAAGACCTAGCTGGCCTGAAGGGCCCCCAGGGGGGCCCCAAGCAGCCCCTCTCAATTTGGGTCTGGGGGCTTTCGTTGGGCCGGGAACCTGGGAGAATCCTGCAAGGTTGCAGTTCGCGGCCCGAGAAGCACTCTCCGGCCAACATGCCCAACTGCAGCAACAGCTCCCAAAGCGAAGGAGCCAGGACCCAAAGACCTAGCTGGCCTGAAGGGCCCCCAGGGGGCCCCCAAGCAGCCCCTCTCAATTTGGGTCTGGGGGCTTTCGTTGGGCCGGGAACCTGGGAGAATCCTGCAAGGTTGCAGTTCGCGGCCCGAGAAGCACTCTCCGGCCAACATGCCCAACTGCAGCAACAGCTCCCAAAGCGAAGGAGCCAGGACCCAAAGACCTAGCTGGCCTGAAGGGCCCCAGGGGGCCCCCAAGCAGCCCCTCTCCATTTGGGTCTGGGGGCTTTCGTTGGGCCGGGAACCTGGGAGATTCCTGCAAGGTTGCAGTTCGCGGCCCGAGAAGCACTCTCCGGCCAACATGCCCAACTGCAGCAACAGCTCCCAAACCGAAGGAGCCAGGACCCAAAGACCTAGCTGGCCTGAAGGGCCCCCATGGGGCCCCCAAGGAGCTCCTCTCCATTTAGGTCTGGGGGCTTTCGTTGGGCCGGGAACCTGGGAGGTACCTGCAAGGTTGCAGTTCGCGGCCCGAGAAGCACTCTCCGGCCAACATGCCCAACTGCAGCAACAGCTCCCAAACCGAAGGAGCCAGGACCCAAAGACCTAGCTGGCCTGAAGGGCCCCCAGGGGGCCCCCAAGTAGCCCCTCTCAATTTGGGTCTGGGGGCTTTCGTTGGGCCGGGAACCTGGGAGATTCCTGCAAGGTTGCAGTTCGCGGCACGAGAAGCACTCTCCGGCCAACATGCCCAACTGCAGCAACAGCTCCCAAACCGAAGGAGCCAGGACACAAAGACCTAGCTGGCCTGAAGGGCCCCCAGGGGGCCCCCAAGCAGCCCCTCTCCATTTGGGTCTGGGGGCTTTTGTTGGGCATGTATACCTGAGAGGTACCTGCAAGTTACAGTTCGCGGCCCGAGAAGCACTCTCCGGCCAACATGCTCAACTGCAGCAACAGCTCCCAAAGCGAAGGAGCCAGGACCCAAAGACCTAGCTGGCCTGAAGGGCCCCCAGGGGGCCCCCAGCAGCCCCTCTCCATTTGGGTCTGGGGTTTTTCGTTGGGCCAGGAACCTGGGAGGTACCTGCAAGGTTGCAGTTCGCGGCCCGAGAAGCACTCTCCGGCCAACATGCCCAACTGCAGCAACAGCTCCCAAAGCGAAGGAGCCAGGACCCAAAGACCTAGCTGGCCTGAAGGGCCCCCAGGGGGGCCCCAAGCAGCCCCTCTCCATTTGGGTCTGGGGGCTTTCGTTGGGCCGGGAACCTGGGAGAATCCTGCAAGGTTGCAGTTCGCGGCCCGAGAAGCACTCTCCGGCCAACATGCCCAACTGCAGCAACAGCTCCCAAAGCGAAGGAGCCAGGACCCAAAGACCTAGCTGGCCTGAAGGGCCCCAGGGGGCCCCCAAGCAGCCCCTCTCCATTTGGGTCTGGGGGCTTTCGTTGGGCATGGAACCTGGGAGATTCCTGCAAGGTTGCAGTTCGCGGCCCGAGAAGCACTCTCCGGCCAACATGCCCAACTGCAGCAACAGCTCCCAAACCGAAGGAGCCAGGACCCAAAGACCTAGCTGGCCTGAAGGGCCCCCAGGGGGCCCCCAAGGAGCTCCTCTCCATTTAGGTCTGGGGGCTTTCGTTGGGCCGGGAACCTGGGAGGTACCTGCAAGGTTGCAGTTCGCGGCCCGAGAAGCACTCTCCGGCCAACATGCCCAACTGCAGCAACAGCTCCCAAACCGAAGGAGCCAGGACCCAAAGACCTAGCTGGCCTGAAGGGCCCCCAGGGGGCCCCCAAGTAGCCCCTCTCAATTTGGGTCTGGGGGCTTTCGTTGGGCCGGGAACCTGGGAGATTCCTGCAAGGTTGCAGTTCGCGGCCCGAGAAGCACTCTCCGCCCAACATGCACAACTGCAGCAACAGCTCCCAAAGCGAAGGAGCCAGGACCCAAAGACCTAGCTGGCCTGAAGGGCCCCCAGGGGGCCACCAAGCAGCCCCTCTCCATTTGGGTCTGGGGGCTTTTGTAGGGCATGGATACATGAGAGGTACCTGCAAGTTACAGTTCGCGGCCCGAGAAGCACTCTCCGGCCAACATGCCCAACTGCAGCAACAGCTCCCAAAGCGAAGGAGCCAGGACCCAAAGACCTAGCTGGCCTGAAGGGCCCCCATGGGGCCCCCAAGGAGCTCCTCTCCATTTAGGTCTGGGGGCTTTCGTTGGGCCGGGAACCTGGGAGGTACCTGCAAGGTTGCAGTTCGCGGCCCGAGAAGCACTCTCCGGCCAACATGCCCAACTGCAGCAACAGCTCCCAAACCGAAGGAGCCAGGACCCAAAGACCTAGCTGGCCTGAAGGGCCCCCAGTGGGCCCCCAAGCAGCCCCTCTCCATTTGGGTCTGGGGGCTTTCGTTGGGCCGGGAACCTGGGAGATTCCTGCAAGGTTGCAGTTCGCGGCACGAGAAGCACTCTCCGGCCAACATGCCCAACTGCAGCAACAGCTCCCAAAGCGAAGGAGCCAGGACCCAAAGACCTAGCTGGCCTGAAGGGCCCCCAGGGGGCCCCCAAGCAGCCCCTCTCCATTTGGGTCTGGGGGCTTTTGTTGGGCATGTATACCTGAGAGGTACCTGCAAGTTACAGTTCGCGGCCCGAGAAGCACTCTCCGGCCAACATGCTCAACTGCAGCAACAGCTCCCAAAGCGAAGGAGCCAGGACCCAAAGACCTAGCTGGCCTGAAGGGCCCCCAGGGGGCCCCCAAGCAGCCCCTCTCCATTTGGGTCTGGGGTTTTTCGTTGGGCCGGGAACCTGGGAGGTACCTGCAAGGTTGCAGTTCGCGGCCCGAGAAGCACTCTCCGGCCAACATGCCCAACTGCAGCAACAGCTCCCAAACCGAAGGAGCCAGGACCCAAAGACCTAGCTGGCCTGAAGGGCCCCCAGGGGGGCCCCAAGCAGCCCCTCTCAATTTGGGTCTGGGGGCTTTCGTTGGGCCGGGAACCTGGGAGAATCCTGCAAGGTTGCAGTTCGCGGCCCGAGAAGCACTCTCCGGCCAACATGCCCAACTGCAGCAACAGCTCCCAAAGCGAAGGAGCCAGGACCCAAAGACCTAGCTGGCCTGAAGGGCCCCCAGGGGGCCCCCAAGGAGCTCCTCTCCATTTAGGTCTGGGGGCTTTCGTTGGGCCGGGAACCTGGGAGGTACCTGCAAGGTTGCAGTTCGCGGCCCGAGAAGCACTCTCCGGCCAACATGCCCAACTGCAGCAACAGCTCCCAAACCGAAGGAGCCAGGACCCAAAGACCTAGCTGGCCTGAAGGGCCCCCAGGGGGCCCCCAAGTAGCCCCTCTCAATTTGGGTCTGGGGGCTTTCGTTGGGCCGGGAACCTGGGAGATTCCTGCAAGGTTGCAGTTCGCGGCACGAGAAGCACTCTCCGGCCAACATGCCCAACTGCAGCAACAGCTCCCAAAGCGAAGGAGCCAGGACCCAAAGACCTAGCTGGCCTGAAGGGCCCCCAGGGGGCCCCCAAGCAGCCCCTCTCCATTTGGGTCTGGGGGCTTTTGTTGGGCATATATACCTGAGAGGTACCTGCAAGTTACAGTTCGCGGCCCGAGAAGCACTCTCCGGCCAACATGCCCAACTGCAGCAACAGCTCCCAAAGCGAAGGAGCCAGGACCCAAAGACCTAGCTGGCCTGAAGGGCCCCCATGGGGCCCCCAAGGAGCTCCTCTCCATTTAGGTCTGGGGGCTTTCGTTGGGCCGGGAACCTGGGAGGTACCTGCAAGGTTGCAGTTCGCGGCCCGAGAAGCACTCTCCGGCCAACATGCCCAACTGCAGCAACAGCTCCCAAACCGAAGGAGCCAGGACCCAAAGACCTAGCTGGCCTGAAGGGCCCCCAGTGGGCCCCCAAGTAGCCCCTCTCAATTTGGGTCTGGGGGCTTTCGTTGGGCCGGGAACCTGGGAGATTCCTGCAAGGTTGCAGTTCGCGGCACGAGAAGCACTCTCCGGCCAACATGCCCAACTGCAGCAACAGCTCCCAAAGCGAAGGAGCCAGGACCCAAAGACCTAGCTGGCCTGAAGGGCCCCCAGGGGGCCCCCAAGCAGCCCCTCTCCATTTGGGTCTGGGGGCTTTTGTTGGGCATGTATACCTGAGAGGTACCTGCAAGTTACAGTTCGCTGCCCGAGAAGCACTCTCCGGCCAACATGCTCAACTGCAGCAACAGCTCCCAAACCGAAGGAGCCAGGACCCAAAGACCTAGCTGGCCTGAAGGGCCCCCAGGGGGCCCCCAAGCAGCCCCTCTCAATTTGGGTCTGGGGGCTTTCGTTGGGCCGGGAACCTGGGAGAATCCTGCAAGGTTGCAGTTCGCGGCCCGAGAAGCACTCTCCGCCCAACATGCCCAACTGCAGCAACAGCTCCCAAAGCGAAGGAGCCAGGACCCAAAGACCTAGCTGGCCTGAAGGGCCCCCAGGGGGCCCCCAAGCAGCCCCTCTCCATTTGGGTCTGGGGGCTTTCGTTGGGCATGGAACCTGGGAGATTCCTGCAAGGTTGCAGTTCGCGGCCCGAGAAGCACTCTCCGGCCAACATGCCCAACTGCAGCAACAGCTCCCAAAGCGAAGGAGCCAGGACCCAAAGACCTAGCTGGCCTGAAGGGCCCCCAGGGGGCCCCCAAGGAGCTCCTCTCCATTTAGGTCTGGGGGCTTTCGTTGGGCCGGGAACCTGGGAGGTACCTGCAAGGTTGCAGTTCGCGGCCCGAGAAGCACTCTCCGGCCAACATGCCCAACTGCAGCAACAGCTCCCAAACCGAAGGAGCCAGGACCCAAAGACCTAGCTGGCCTGAAGGGCCCCCAGTGGGCCCCCAAGTAGCCCCTCTCCATTTGGGTCTGGGGGCTTTCGTTGGGCCGGGAACCTGGGAGATTCCTGCAAGGTTGCAGTTCGCGGCCCGAGAAGCACTCTCCGCCCAACATGCCCAACTGCAGCAACAGCTCCCAAAGCGAAGGAGCCAGGACCCAAAGACCTAGCTGGCCTGAAGGGCCCCCAGGGGGCCCCCAAGCAGCCCCTCTCCATTTGGGTCTGGGGGCTTTTGTTGGGCATGTATACCTGAGAGGTACCTGCAAGTTACAGTTCGCGGCCCGAGAAGCACTCTCCGGCCAACATGCTCAACTGCAGCAACAGCTCCCAAAGCGAAGGAGCCAGGACCCAAAGACCTAGCTGGCCTGAAGGGCCCCCAGGGGGCCCCCAAGCAGCCCCTCTCCATTTGGGTCTGGGGGTTTTCGTTGGGCCGGGAACCTGGGAGGTACCAGCAAGGTTGCAGTTCGCGGCCCGAGAAGCACTCTCCGGCCAACATGCCCAACTGCAGCAACAGCTCCCAAACCGAAGGAGCCAGGACCCAAAGACCTAGCTGGCCTGAAGGGCCCCCAGGGGGCCCCCAAGAGGCACCTCTCAATTTGGGTCTGGGGGCTTCCGTTGGGCCGGGAACCTGGGAGGTACCTGCAAGGTTGCAGTTCGCGGCCCGAGAAGCACTCTCCGGCCAACATGCCCAACTGCAGCAACAGCTCCCAAACCGAAGGAGCCAGGACCCAAAGACCTAGCTGGCCTGAAGGGCCCCAGGGGGCCCCCAAGCAGCCCCTCTCCATTTGGGTCTGGGGGCTTTCGTTGGGCATGGAGCCTGGGAGATTCCTGCAAGGTTGCAGTTCGCGGCCCGAGAAGCACTCTCCGGCCAACATGCCCAACTGCAGCAACAGCTCCCAAACCCAAGGAGCCAGGACCCAAAGACCTAGCTGGACTGAAGGGCCCCCATGGGGCCCCCAAGGAGCTCCTCTCCATTTAGGTCTGGGGGCTTTCGTTGGGCCGGGAACCTGGGAGGTACCTGCAAGGTTGCAGTTCGCGGCCCGAGAAGCACTCTCCGGCCAACATGCCCAACTGCAGCAACAGCTCCCAAAGCGAAGGAGCCAGGACCCAAAGACCTAGCTGGCCTGAAGGGCCCCCAGTGGGCCCCCAAGTAGCCCCTCTCCATTTGGGTCTGGGGGCTTTCGTTGGGCCGGGAACCTGGGAGATTCCTGCAAGGTTGCAGTTCGCGGCCCGAGAAGCACTCTCCGCCCAACATGCCCAACTGCAGCAACAGCTCCCAAAGCGAAGGAGCCAGGACCCAAAGACCTAGCTGGCCTGAAGGGCCCCCAGGGGGCCCCCAAGCAGCCCCTCTCCATTTGGGTCTGGGGGCTTTTGTTGGGCATGTATACCTGAGAGGTACCTGCAAGTTACAGTTCGCGGCCCGAGAAGCACTCTCCGGCCAACATGCTCAACTGCAGCAACAGCTCCCAAAGCGAAGGAGCCAGGACCCAAAGACCTAGCTGGCCTGAAGGGCCCCCAGGGGGCCCCCAAGCAGCCCCTCTCCATTTGGGTCTGGGGGTTTTCGTTGGGCCGGGAACCTGGGAGGTACCTGCAAGGTTGCAGTTCGCGGCCCGAGAAGCACTCTCCGGCCAACATGCCCAACTGCAGCAACAGCTCCCAAACCGAAGGAGCCAGGACCCAAAGACCTAGCTGGCCTGAAGGGCCCCCAGGGGGCCCCCAAGAGGCACCTCTCAATTTGGGTCTGGGGGCTTCCGTTGGGCCGGGAACCTGGGAGGTACCTGCAAGGTTGCAGTTCGCGGCCCGAGAAGCACTCTCCGGCCAACATGCCCAACTGCAGCAACAGCTCCCAAACCGAAGGAGCCAGGACCCAAAGACCTAGCTGGCCTGAAGGGCCCCCAGGGGGGCCCCAAGCAGCCCCTCTCCATTTGGGTCTGGGGGCTTTCGTTGGGCCGGGAACCTGGGAGAATCCTGCAAGGTTGCAGTTCGCGGCCCGAGAAGCACTCTCCGGCCAACATGCCCAACTGCAGCAACAGCTCCCAAAGCGAAGGAGCCAGGACCCAAAGACCTAGCTGGCCTGAAGGGCCCCCAGGGGGCCCCCAAGCAGCCCCTCTCAATTTGGGTCTGGGGGCTTTCGTGGGGCCGGGAACCTGGGAGAATCCTGCAAGGTTGCAGTTCGCGGCCCGAGAAGCACTCTCCGCCCAACATGCCCAACTGCAGCAACAGCTCCCAAAGCGAAGGAGCCAGGACCCAAAGACCTAGCTGGCCTGAAGGGCCCCCAGGGGGGCCCCAAGCAGCCCCTCTCCATTTGGGTCTGGGGGCTTTTGTTGGGCATGTATACCTGAGAGGTACCTGGAAGTTACAGTTCGCGGCCCGAGAAGCACTCTCCGGCCAACATGCCAAATGTGGAGCGCCTGCTCCCAAAGCGAAGGAGCCAGGACCCAAAGACCTAGCTGGCCTGAAGGGCCCCCAGGGGGCCCCCAAGCAGCCCCTCTCCATTTGGGTCTGGGGGCTTTCGTTGGGCCGGGAACCTGGGAGAATCCTGCAAGGTTGCAGTTCGCGGCCCGAGAAGCACTCTCCGGCCAACATGCCCAACTGCAGCAACAGCTCCCAAAGCGAAGGAGCCAGGACCCAAAGACCTAGCTGGCCTGAAGGGCCCCCAGGGGGCCCCCAAGCAGCCCCTCTCCATTTGGGTCTGGGGGCTTTTGTTGGGCATGTATACCTGAGAGGTACCTGGAAGTTACAGTTCGCGGCCCGAGAAGCACTCTCCGGCCAACATGCCCAACTGCAGCAACAGCTCCCAAAGCGAAGGAGCCAGGACCCAAAGACCTAGCTGGCCTGAAGGGCCCCCAGGGGGCCCCCAAGCAGCCCCTCTCCATTTGGGTCTGGGGGTTTTCGTTGGGCCGGGAACCTGGGAGGTACCTGCAAGGTTGCAGTTCGCGGCCCGAGAAGCACTCTCCGGCCAACATGCCCAACTGCAGCAACAGCTCCCAAACCGAAGGAGCCAGGACCCAAAGACCTAGCTGGCCTGAAGGGCCCCCAGGGGGCCCCCAAGAGGCACCTCTCAATTTGGGTCTGGGGGCTTCCGTTGGGCCGGGAACCTGGGAGGTACCTGCAAGGTTGCAGTTCGCGGCCCGAGAAGCACTCTCCGGCCAACATGCCCAACTGCAGCAACAGCTCCCAAACCGAAGGAGCCAGGACCCAAAGACCTAGCTGGCCTGAAGGGCCCCCAGGGGGGCCCCAAGCAGCCCCTCTCAATTTGGGTCTGGGGGCTTTCGTTGGGCCGGGAACCTGGGAGAATCCTGCAAGGTTGCAGTTCGCGGCCCGAGAAGCACTCTCCGGCCAACATGCCCAACTGCAGCAACAGCTCCCAAAGCGAAGGAGCCAGGACCCAAAGACCTAGCTGGCCTGAAGGGCCCCCAGGGGGCCCCCAAGCAGCCCCTCTCCATTTGGGTCTGGGGGTTTTCGTTGGGCCGGGAACCTGGGAGGTACCTGCAAGGTTGCAGTTCGCGGCCCGAGAAGCACTCTCCGGCCAACATGCCCAACTGCAGCAACAGCTCCCAAACCGAAGGAGCCAGGACCCAAAGACCTAGCTGGCCTGAAGGGCCCCCAGGGGGCCCCCAAGAGGCACCTCTCAATTTGGGTCTGGGGGCTTCCGTTGGGCCGGGAACCTGGGAGGTACCTGCAAGGTTGCAGTTCGCGGCCCGAGAAGCACTCTCCGGCCAACATGCCCAACTGCAGCAACAGCTCCCAAACCGAAGGAGCCAGGACCCAAAGACCTAGCTGGCCTGAAGGGCCCCCAGGGGGCCCCCAAGCAGCCCCTCTCCATTTGGGTCTGGGGGCTTTTGTTGGGCCGGGAACCTGGGAGAATCCTGCAAGGTTGCAGTTCGCGGCCCGAGAAGCACTCTCCGGCCAACATGCCCAACTGCAGCAACAGCTCCCAAAGCGAAGGAGCCAGGACCCAAAGACCTAGCTGGCCTGAAGGGCCCCCAGGGGGCCCCCAAGCAGCCCCTCTCCATTTGGGTCTGGGGGCTTTCGTGGGGCCGGGAACCTGGGAGAATCCTGCAAGGTTGCAGTTCGCGGCCCGAGAAGCACTCTCCGCCCAACATGCCCAACTGCAGCAACAGCTCCCAAACCGAAGGAGCCAGGACCCAAAGACCTAGCTGGCCTGAAGGGCCCCCAGGGGGGCCCCAAGCAGCCCCTCTCCATTTGGGTCTGGGGGCTTTTGTTGGGCATGTATACCTGAGAGGTACCTGGAAGTTACAGTTCGCGGCCCGAGAAGCACTCTCCGGCCAACATGCCAAATGTGGAGCGCCTGCTCCCAAAGCGAAGGAGCCAGGACCCAAAGACCTAGCTGGCCTGAAGGGCCCCCAGGGGGCCCCCAAGCAGCCCCTCTCCATTTGGGTCTGGGGGCTTTCGTGGGGCCGGGAACCTGGGAGAATCCTGCAAGGTTGCAGTTCGCGGCCCGAGAAGCACTCTCCGGCCAACATGCCCAACTGCAGCAACAGCTCCCAAAGCGAAGGAGCCAGGACCCAAAGACCTAGCTGGCCTGAAGGGCCCCCAGGGGGCCCCCAAGCAGCCCCTCTCCATTTGGGTCTGGGGGCTTTTGTTGGGCATGTATACCTGAGAGGTACCTGGAAGTTACAGTTCGCGGCCCGAGAAGCACTCTCCGGCCAACATGCCCAACTGCAGCAACAGCTCCCAAAGCGAAGGAGCCAGGACCCAAAGACCTAGCTGGCCTGAAGGGCCCCCAGGGGGCCCCCAAGCAGCCCCTCTCCATTTGGGTCTGGGGGTTTTCGTTGGGCCGGGAACCTGGGAGGTACCTGCAAGGTTGCAGTTCGCGGCCCGAGAAGCACTCTCCGGCAAACATGCCCAACTGCAGCAACAGCTCCCAAACCGAAGGAGCCAGGACCCAAAGACCTAGCTGGCCTGAAGGGCCCCCAGGGGGGCCCCAAGCAGCCCCTCTCCATTTGGGTCTGGGGGCTTTCGTTGGGCCGGGAACCTGGGAGAATCCTGCAAGGTTGCAGTTCGCGGCCCGAGAAGCACTCTCCGGCCAACATGCCCAACTGCAGCAACAGCTCCCAAAGCGAAGGAGCCAGGACCCAAAGACCTAGCTGGCCTGAAGGGCCCCCAGGGGGCCCCCAAGCAGCCCCTCTCAATTTGGGTCTGGGGGCTTTCGTTGGGCCGGGAACCTGGGAGAATCCTGCAAGGTTGCAGTTCGCGGCCCGAGAAGCACTCTCCGGCCAACATGCCCAACTGCAGCAACAGCTCCCAAAGCGAAGGAGCCAGGACCCAAAGACCTAGCTGGCCTGAAGGGCCCCAGGGGGCCCCCAAGCAGCCCCTCTCCATTTGGGTCTGGGGGCTTTCGTTGGGCCGGGAACCTGGGAGATTCCTGCAAGGTTGCAGTTCGCGGCCCGAGAAGCACTCTCCGGCCAACATGCCCAACTGCAGCAACAGCTCCCAAAGCGAAGGAGCCAGGACCCAAAGACCTAGCTGGCCTGAAGGGCCCCCAGGGGGCCCCCAAGGAGCTCCTCTCCATTTAGGTCTGGGGGCTTTCGTTGGGCCGGGAACCTGGGAGGTACCTGCAAGGTTGCAGTTCGCGGCCCGAGAAGCACTCTCCGGCCAACATGCCCAACTGCAGCAACAGCTCCCAAACCGAAGGAGCCAGGACCCAAAGACCTAGCTGGCCTGAAGGGCCCCCAGGGGGCCCCCAAGTAGCCCCTCTCAATTTGGGTCTGGGGGCTTTCGTTGGGCCGGGAACCTGGGAGATTCCTGCAAGGTTGCAGTTCGCGGCCCGAGAAGCACTCTCCGGCCAACATGCCCAACTGCAGCAACAGCTCCCAAAGCGAAGGAGCCAGGACCCAAAGACCTAGCTGGCCTGAAGGGGCCCAGGGGGCCCACAAGCAGCCCCTCTCCATTTGGGTCTGGGGCTTTTGTTGGGCATGTATACCTGAGAGGTACCTGCAAGTTACAGTTCGCGGCCCGAGAAGCACTCTCCGGCCAACATGCTCAACTGCAGCAACAGCTCCCAAACCGAAGGAGCCAGGACCCAAAGACCTAGCTGGCCTGAAGGGCCCCCAGGGGGCCCCCAAGCAGCCCCTCTCCATTTGGGTCTGGGGTTTTTCGTTGGGCCGGGAACCTGGGAGGTACCTGCAAGGTTGCAGTTCGCGGCCCGAGAAGCACTCTCCGGCCAACATGCCCAACTGCAGCAACAGCTCCCAAACCGAAGGAGCCAGGACCCAAAGACCTAGCTGGCCTGAAGGGCCCCCAGGGGGGCCCCAAGCAGCCCCTCTCAATTTGGGTCTGGGGGCTTTCGTTGGGCCGGGAACCTGGGAGAATCCTGCAAGGTTGCAGTTCGCGGCCCGAGAAGCACTCTCCGGCCAACATGCCCAACTGCAGCAACAGCTCCCAAAGCGAAGGAGCCAGGACCCAAAGACCTAGCTGGCCTGAAGGGCCCCCAGGGGGCCCCCAAGGAGCTCCTCTCCATTTAGGTCTGGGGGCTTTCGTTGGGCCGGGAACCTGGGAGAATCCTGCAAGGTTGCAGTTCGCGGCCCGAGAAGCACTCTCCGGCCAACATGCCCAACTGCAGCAACAGCTCCCAAACCGAAGGAGCCAGGACCCAAAGACCTAGCTGGCCTGAAGGGCCCCCAGTGGGCCCCCAAGTAGCCCCTCTCAATTTGGGTCTGGGGGCTTTCGTTGGGCCGGGAACCTGGGAGATTCCTGCAAGGTTGCAGTTCGCGGCACGAGAAGCACTCTCCGGCCAACATGCCCAACTGCAGCAACAGCTCCCAAAGCGAAGGAGCCAGGACCCAAAGACCTAGCTGGCCTGAAGGGCCCCCAGGGGGCCCCCAAGCAGCCCCTCTCCATTTGGGTCTGGGGGCTTTTGTTGGGCATGTATACCTGAGAGGTACCTGCAAGTTACAGTTCGCGGCCCGAGAAGCACTCTCCGGCCAACATGCTCAACTGCAGCAACAGCTCCCAAAGCGAAGGAGCCAGGACCCAAAGACCTAGCTGGCCTGAAGGGCCCCCAGGGGGCCCCCAAGCAGCCCCTCTCCATTTGGGTCTGGGGTTTTTCGTTGGGCCAGGAACCTGGGAGGTACCTGCAAGGTTGCAGTTCGCGGCCCGAGAAGCACTCTCCGGCCAACATGCCCAACTGCAGCAACAGCTCCCAAACCGAAGGAGCCAGGACCCAAAGACCTAGCTGGCCTGAAGGGCCCCCAGGGGGGCCCCAAGCAGCCCCTCTCAATTTGGGTCTGGGGGCTTTCGTTGGGCCGGGAACCTGGGAGAATCCTGCAAGGTTGCAGTTCGCGGCCCGAGAAGCACTCTCCGGCCAACATGCCCAACTGCAGCAACAGCTCCCAAAGCGAAGGAGCCAGGACCCAAAGACCTAGCTGGCCTGAAGGGCCCCAGGGGGCCCCCAAGCAGCCCCTCTCAATTTGGGTCTGGGGGCTTTCGTTGGGCATGGAACCTGGGAGATTCCTGCAAGGTTGCAGATCGCGGCCCGAGAAGCACTCTCCGGCCAACATGCCCAACTGCAGCAACAGCTCCCAAACCGAAGGAGCCAGGACCCAAAGACCTAGCTGGCCTGAAGGGCCCCCAGGGGGCCCCCAAGTAGCCCCTCTCAATTTGGGTCTGGGGGCTTTCGTTGGGCCGGGAACCTGGGAGATTCCTGCAAGGTTGCAGTTCGCGGCCCGAGAAGCACTCTCCGCCCAACATGCACAACTGCAGCAACAGCTCCCAAAGCGAAGGAGCCAGGACCCAAAGACCTAGCTGGCCTGAAGGGCCCCCAGGGGGCCCCCAAGCAGCCCCTCTCAATTTGGGTCTGGGGGCTTTTGTTGGGCATGTATACATGAGAGGTACAGCAAGTTACAGTTCGCGGCCCGAGAAGCACTCTCCGGCCAACATGCCCAACTGCAGCAACAGCTCCCAAAGCGAAGGAGCCAGGACCCAAAGACCTAGCTGGCCTGAAGGGCCCCCATGGGGCCCCCAAGGAGCTCCTCTCCATTTAGGTCTGGGGGCTTTCGTTGGGCCGGGAACCTGGGAGGTACCTGCAAGGTTGCAGTTCGCGGCCCGAGAAGCACTCTCCGGCCAACATGCCCAACTGCAGCAACAGCTCCCAAAGCGAAGGAGCCAGGACCCAAAGACCTAGCTGGCCTGAAGGGCCCCCAGTGGGCCCCCAAGCAGCCCCTCTCCATTTGGGTCTGGGGGCTTTCGTTGGGCCGGGAACCTGGGAGATTCCTGCAAGGTTGCAGTTCGCGGCCCGAGAAGCACTCTCCGGCCAACATGCCCAACTGCAGCAACAGCTCCCAAAGCGAAGGAGCCAGGACCCAAAGACCTAGCTGGCCTGAAGGGCCCCCAGGGGGCCCCCAAGCAGCCCCTCTCCATTTGGGTCTGGGGGCTTTTGTTGGGCATGTATACCTGAGAGGTACCTGCAAGTTACAGTTCGCGGCCCGAGAAGCACTCTCCGGCCAACATGCTCAACTGCAGCAACAGCTCCCAAAGCGAAGGAGCCAGGACCCAAAGACCTAGCTGGCCTGAAGGGCCCCCAGGGGGCCCCCAAGCAGCCCCTCTCCATTTGGGTCTGGGGTTTTTCGTTGGGCCGGGAACCTGGGAGGTACCTGCAAGGTTGCAGTTCGCGGCCCGAGAAGCACTCTCCGGCCAACATGCCCAACTGCAGCAACAGCTCCCAAACCGAAGGAGCCAGGACCCAAAGACCTAGCTGGCCTGAAGGGCCCCCAGGGGGGCCCCAAGCAGCCCCTCTCAATTTGGGTCTGGGGGCTTTCGTTGGGCCGGGAACCTGGGAGAATCCTGCAAGGTTGCAGTTCGCGGCCCGAGAAGCACTCTCCGGCCAACATGCCCAACTGCAGCAACAGCTCCCAAAGCGAAGGAGCCAGGACCCAAAGACCTAGCTGGCCTGAAGGGCCCCCAGGGGGCCCCCAAGGAGCTCCTCTCCATTTAGGTCTGGGGGCTTTCGTTGGGCCGGGAACCTGGGAGGTACCTGCAAGGTTGCAGTTCGCGGCCCGAGAAGCACTCTCCGGCCAACATGCCCAACTGCAGCAACAGCTCCCAAACCGAAGGAGCCAGGACCCAAAGACCTAGCTGGCCTGAAGGGCCCCCAGTGGGCCCCCAAGTAACCCCTCTCAATTTGGGTCTGGGGGCTTTCGTTGGGCCGGGAACCTGGGAGATTCCTGCAAGGTTGCAGTTCGCGGCCCGAGAAGCACTCTCCGGCCAACATGCCCAACTGCAGCAACAGCTCCCAAAGCGAAGGAGCCAGGACCCAAAGACCTAGCTGGCCTGAAGGGCCCCCAGGGGGCCCCCAAGCAGCCCCTCTCCATTTGGGTCTGGGGGCTTTTGTTGGGCATATATACCTGAGAGGTACCTGCAAGTTACAGTTCGCGGCCCGAGAAGCACTCTCCGGCCAACATGCTCAACTGCAGCAACAGCTCCCAAAGCGAAGGAGCCAGGACCCAAAGACCTAGCTGGCCTGAAGGGCCCCCAGGGGGCCCCCAAGCAGCCCCTCTCCATTTGGGTCTGGGGTTTTTCGTTGGGCCGGGAACCTGGGAGGTACCTGCAAGGTTGCAGTTCGCGGCCCGAGAAGCACTCTCCGGCCAACATGCCCAACTGCAGCAACAGCTCCCAAACCGAAGGAGCCAGGACCCAAAGACCTAGCTGGCCTGAAGGGCCCCCAGGGGGCCCCAAGCAGCCCCTCTCCATTTGGGTCTGGGGGCTTTCGTTGGGCCGGGAACCTGGGAGAATCCTGCAAGGTTGCAGTTCGCGGCCCGAGAAGCACTCTCCGGCCAACATGCCCAACTGCAGCAACAGCTCCCAAAGCGAAGGAGCCAGGACCCAAAGACCTAGCTGGCCTGAAAAGACCCCAGGGGGCCCCCAAGCAGCCCCTCTCAATTTGGGTCTGGGGGCTTTCTTTGGGCCGGGAACCTGGGAGAATCCTGCAAGGTTGCAGTTCGCGGCCCGAGAAGCACTCTCCGCCCAACATGCCCAACTGCAGCAACAGCTCCCAAAGCGAAGGAGCCAGGACCCAAAGACCTAGCTGTCCTGAAGGGCCCCCAGGGGGCCCCCAAGCAGCCCCTCTCCATTTGGGTCTGGGGGCTTTTGTTGGGCATGTATACATGAGACGTACCTGCAAGTTACAGTTCGCGGCCCGAGAAGCACTCTCCGGCCAACATGCTCAACTGCAGCAACAGCTCCCAAAGCGAAGGAGCCAGGACCCAAAGACCTAGCTGGCCTGAAGGGCCCCCAGGGGGCCCCCAAGCAGCCCCTCTCCATTTGGGTCTGGGGGTTTTCGTTGGGCCGGGAACCTGGGAGGTACCTGCAAGGTTGCAGTTCGCGGCCCGAGAAGCACTCTCCGGCCAACATGCCCAACTGCAGCAACAGCTCCCAAACCGAAGGAGCCAGGACCCAAAGACCTAGCTGGCCTGAAGGGCCGCCAGGGGGGCCCCAAGCAGCCCCTCTCAATTTGGGTCTGGGGGCTTTCGTTGGGCCGAGAACCTGGGAGAATCCTGCAAGGTTGCAGTTCGCGGCCCGAGAAGCACTCTCCGGCCAACATGCCCAACTGCAGCAACAGCTCCCAAACCGAAGGAGCCAGGACCCAAAGACCTAGCTGGCCTGAAGGGCCCCCAGGGGGCCCCCAAGAGGCACCTCTCAATTTGGGTCTGGGGGCTTCCGTTGGGCCGGGAACCTGGGAGGTACCTGCAAGGTTGCAGTTCGCGGCCCGAGAAGCACTCTCCGGCCAACATGCCCAACTGCAGCAACAGCTCCCAAACCGAAGGAGCCAGGACCCAAAGACCTAGCTGGCCTGAAGGGCCCCCAGGGGGGCCCCAAGCAGCCCCTCTCAATTTGGGTCTGGGGGCTTTCGTTGGGCCGGGAACCTGGGAGAATCCTGCAAGGTTGCAGTTCGCGGCCCGAGAAGCACTCTCCGGCCAACATGCCCAACTGCAGCAACAGCTCCCAAAGCGAAGGAGCCAGGACCCAAAGACCTAGCTGGCCTGAAGGGCCCCCAGGGGGCCCCCAAGCAGCCCCTCTCAATTTGGGTCTGGGGGCTTTCGTTGGGCCGGGAACCTGGGAGAATCCTGCAAGGTTGCAGTTCGCGGCCCGAGAAGCACTCTCCGCCCAACATGCCCAACTGCAGCAACAGCTCCCAAAGCGAAGGAGCCAGGACCCAAAAACCTAGCTGGCCTGAAGGGCCCCCAGGGGGGCCCCAAGCAGCCCCTCTCCATTTGGGTCTGGGGGCTTTTGTTGGGCATGTATACCTGAGAGGTACCTGGAAGTTACAGTTCGCGGCCCGAGAAGCACTCTCCGGCCAACATGCCAAACGTGGAGCGACTGCTCCCAAAGCGAAGGAGCCAGGACCCAAAGACCTAGCTGGCCTGAAGGGCCCCCAGGGGGCCCCAAAGCAGCCCCTCTCCATTTGGGTCTGGGGGCTTTCGTTGGGCATGGAACCTGGGAGAATCCTGCAAGGTTGCAGTTCGCGGCCGAAGAAGCACTCTCCGGCCAACATGCCCAACTGCAGCAACAGCTCCCAAAGCGAAGGAGCCAGGACCCAAAGACCTAGCTGGCCTGAATGGCCCCCAGGGGGCCCCCAAGCAGCCCCTCTCCATTTGGGTCTGGGGGTTTTCGTTGGGCCGGGAACCTGGGAGGTACCTGCAAGGTTGCAGTTCGCGGCCCGAGAAGCACTCTCCGGCAAACATGCCCAACTGCAGCAACAGCTCCCAAACCGAAGGAGCCAGGACCCAAAGACCTAGCTGGCCTGAAGGGCCCCCAGGGGGGCCCCAAGCAGCCCCTCTCAATTTGGGTCTGGGGGCTTTCGTTGGGCTGGGAACCTGGGAGAATCCTGCAAGGTTGCAGTTCGCGGCCCGAGAAGCACTCTCCGGCCAACATGCCCAACTGCAGCAACAGCTCCCAAAGCGAAGGAGCCAGGACCCAAAGACCTAGCTGGCCTGAAGGGCCCCCAGGGGGCCCCCAAGCAGCCACTCTCAATTTGGGTCTGGGGGCTTTCGTTGGGCTGGGAACCTGGGAGAATCCTGCAAGGTTGCAGTTCGCGGCCCGAGAAGCACTCTCCGCCCAACATGCCCAACTGCAGCAACAGCTCCCAAAGCGAAGGAGCCAGGACCCAAAGACCTAGCTGGCCTGAAGGGCCCCAGGGGGCCCCCAAGCAGCCCCTCTCCATTTGGGTCTGGGGGCTTTCGTTGGGCATGGAACCTGGGAGATTCCTGCAAGGTTGCAGTTCGCGGCCCGAGAAGCACTCTCCGGCCAACATGCCCAACTGCAGCAACAGCTCCCAAAGCGAAGGAGCCAGGACCCAAAGACCTAGCTGGCCTGAAGGGCCCCCAGGGGGCCCCCAAGCAGCCCCTCTCCATTTGGGTCTGGGGGCTTTTGTTGGGCATGTATACCTGAGAGGTACCTGCAAGTTACAGTTCGCGGCCCGAGAAGCACTCTCCGGCCAACATGCCCAACTGCAGCAACAGCTCCCAAAGCGAAGGAGCCAGGACCCAAAGACCTAGCTGGCCTGAAGGGCCCCCAGGGGGCCCCCAAGCAGCCCCTCTCCATTTGGGTTTGGGGTTTTTCGTTGGGCCGGGAACCTGGGAGGTACCTGCAAGGTTGCAGTTCGCGGCCCGAGAAGCACTCTCCGACCAACATGCCCAACTGCAGCAACAGCTCCCAAACCGAAGGAGCCAGGACCCAAAGACCTAGCTGGCCTGAAGGGCCCCCAGGGGGGCCCCAAGTAGCCCCTCTCAATTTGGGTCTGGGGGCTTTCGTTGGGCCGAGAACCTGGGAGAATCCTGCAAGGTTGCAGTTCGCGGCCCGAGAAGCACTCTCCGGCCAACATGCCCAACTGCAGCAACAGCTCCCAAAGCGAAGGAGCCAGGACCCAAAGACCTAGCTGGCCTGAAGGGCCCCCAGGGGGCCACCAAGCAGCCCCTCTCAATTTGGGTCTGGGGGCTTTCGTTGGGCATGGATACCTGAGTGGTACCTGCAAGGTTGCAGTTCGCGGCCCGAGAAGCACTCTCCGGCCAACATGCTCAACTGCAGCAACAGCTCCCAAACCGAAGGAGCCAGGACCCAAAGACCTAGCTGGCCTGAAGGGCCCCCAGGGGGCCCCCAAGCAGCCCCTCTCCATTTGGGTCTGGGGGCTTTCGTTGGGCCGGGAACCTGGGAGAATCCTGCAAGGTTGCAGTTCGAGGCCCGAGAAGCACTCTCCGGCCAACATGCCCAACTGCAGCAACAGCTCCCAAACCGAAGGAGCCAGGACACAAAGACCTAGCTGGCCTGAAGGGCCCCCAGGGGGCCCCCAAGCAGCCCCTCTCCATTTGGGTCTGGGGGCTTTTGTTGGGCCGGGAACCTGGGAGATTCCTGCAAGGTTGCAGTTCGCGGCCCGAGAAGCACTCTCCGGCCAACATGCCCAACTGCAGCAACAGCTCCCAAACCGAAGGAGCCAGGACCCAAAGACCTAGCTGGCCTGAAGGGCCCCAAGGGGGACCCCAAGCAGCCCCTCTCCATTTGGGTCTGGGGGCTTTCGTTGGGCCGGGAACCTGGGAGAATCCTGCAAGGTTGCAGTTCGCGGCCCGAGAAGCACTCTCCGGCCAACATGCCCAACTGCAGCAACAGCTCCCAAACCGAAGGAGCCAGGACCCAAAGACCTAGCTGGCCTGAAGTTCCCCAAGGGGGACCCCAAGCAGCCCCTCTCAATTTGGGTCTGGGGGCTTTCGTTGGGCCGGGAACCTGGGAGATTCCTGCAAGGTTGCAGTTCGCGGCCCGAGAAGCACTCTCCGGCCAACATGCCCAACTGCAGCAACAGCTCCCAAACCGAAGGAGCCAGGACCCAAAAACCTAGCTGGCCTGAAGGGCCCCCAGGGGGCCCCCAAGCAGCCCCTCTCCATTTGGGTCTGGGGGCTTTTGTTGGGCATGTATACCTGAGAGGTACCTGCAAGGTTGCAGTTCGCGGCCCGAGAAGCACTCTCCGGCCAACATGCCCAACTGCAGCAACAGCTCCCAAAGCGAAGGAGCCAGGACACAAAGACCTAGCTGGCCTGAAGGGCCCCCAGGGGGCCCCCAAGCAGCCCCTCTCCATTTGGGTCTGGGGGTTTTCGTTGGGCCGGGAACCTGGGAGGTACCTGCAAGGTTGCAGTTCGCGGCCCGAGAAGCACTCTCCGGCGAACATGCCCAACTGCAGCAACAGCTCCCAAACCGAAGGAGCCAGGACCCAAAGACCTAGCTGGCCTGAAGGGCCCCCAGGGGGGCCCCAAGCAGCCCCTCTCCATTTGGGTCTGGGGGCTTTCGTTGGGCCGGGAACCTGGGAGAATCCTGCAAGGTTGCAGTTCGCGGCCGGAGAAGCACTCTCCGGGCAACATGCCCAACTGCAGCAACAGCTCCCAAACCGAAGGAGCCAGGACCCAAAGACCTAGCTCGCCTGAAGGGCCCCCAGGGGGCCCCCAAGCAGCCCCTCTCAATTTGGGTCTGGGGGCTTTCGTTGGGCCGGGAACCTGGGAGAATCCTGCAAGGTTGCAGTTCGCGGCCCGAGAAGCACTCTCCGGCCAACATGCCCAACTGCAGCAACAGCTCCCAAACTGAAGGAGCCAGGACCCAAAGAGCTAGGTGGCCTGAAGGGCCCCCAGGGGGCCCCCAAGCAGCCCCTCTCCATTTGGGTCTGGGGGCTTTCGTTGGGCCGGGAACCTGGGAGAATCCTGCAAGGTTGCAGTTCGCGGCCCGAGAAGCACTCTCCGGCCAACATGCTCAACTGCAGCAACAGCTCCCAAACCGAAGGAGCCAGGACCCAAAGACCTAGCTGGCCTGAAGGGCCCCAAGGGGGACCCCAAGCAGCCCCTCTCCATTTGGGTCTGGGGGTTTTCGTTGGGCATGGATACCTGAGAGGTACCTGCAAGGTTACAGTTCGCGGCCCGAGAAGCACTCTCCGGCCAACATGCACAACTGCAGCAACAGCTCCCAAACCGAAGGAGCCAGGACCCAAAGAGCTAGGTGGCCTGAAGGGCCCCCAGGGGGCCCCCAAGCAGCCCCTCTCAATTTGGGTCTGGGGGCTTTCGTTGGGCATGGACCCTGGGAGATTCCTGCAAGGTTGCAGTTCGCGGCCCGAGAAGCACTCCCCGGCCAACATGCCCAACTGCAGCAACAGCTCCCAAACCGAAGGAGCCAGGACCCAAAGAGCTAGGTGGCCTGAAGGGCCCCCAGGGGGCCCCCAAGCAGCCCCTCTCAATTTGGGTCTGGGGGCTTTCGTTGGGCCGGGAACCTGGGAGAATCCTGCAAGGTTGCAGTTCGCGGCCCGAGAAGCACTCTCCGGCCAACATGCCCAACTGCAGCAACAGTTCCCAAACCGAAGGAGCCAGGACCCAAAGACCTAGCTGGCCTGAAGGGCCCCCAGGGGGCCCCCAAGCAGACCCTCTCCATTTGGGTCTGGGGGCTTTTGTTGGGCCGGGAACCTGGGAGATTCCTGCAAGGTTGCAGTTCGCGGCCCGAGAAGCACTCTCCGGCCAACATGCCCAACTGCAGCAACAGCTCCCAAAGCGAAGGAGCCAGGACCCAAAGACCTAGCTGGCCTGAAGGGCCCCAAGGGGGACCCCAAGCAGCCCCTCTCCATTTGGGTCTGGGGGCTTTCGTTGGGCCGGGAACCTGGGAGATTCCTGCAAGGTTGCAGTTCGCGGCCCGAGAAGCACTCTCCTGCCAACATGCCCAACTGCAGCAACAGCTCCCAAAGCGAAGGAGCCAGGACCCAAAGACCTAGCTGGCCTGAAGGGCCCCCAGGGGGCCCCCAAGCAGCCCCTCTCAATTTGGGTCTGGGGGCTTTCGTTGGGCGGGGAACCTGGGAGATTCCTGCAAGGTTGCAGTTCGCGGCCCGAGAAGCACTCTCCGGCCAACATGCCCAACTGCAGCAACAGCTCCCAAAGCGAAGGAGCCAGGACCCAAAGACCTAGCTGGCCTGAAGGGCCCCCAGGGGGCCCCCAAGCAGCCCCTCTCCATTTGGTTCTGGGGGCTTTCGTTGGGCCGGGAACCTGGGAGATTCCTGCAAGGTTGCAGTTCGCGGCCCGAGAAGCACTCTCCGGCCAACATGCCCAACTGCAGCAACAGCTCCCAAACCGAAGGAGCCAGGACACAAAGACCTAGCTGGCCTGAAGGGCCCCCATGGGGCCCCCAAGTAGCCCCTCTCAATTTGGGTCTGGGGGCTTTCGTTGGGCATGTATACCTGAGAGGTACCTGCAAGGTTGCAGTTCGCGGCCCGAGAAGCACTCTCCGGCCAACACGCCCAACTGCAGCAACAGCTCCCAAACCGAAGGAGCCAGGACCCAAAGACCTAGCTGGCCTGAAGGGCCCCCAGGGGGCCCCCAAGCAGCCCCTCTCCATTTGGGTCTGGGGGCTTTCGTTGGGCCGGGAACCTGGGAGATTCCTGCAAGGTTGCAGTTCGCGGCCCGAGAAGCACTCTCCGGCCAACATGCCCAACTGCAGCAACAGCTCCCAAAGCGAAGGAGCCAGGACCCAAAGACCTAGCTGGCCTGAAGGGCCCCCAGGGGGCCCCCAAGCAGCCCCTCTCCATTTGGGTCTGGGGGCTTTTGTTGGGCCGGGAACCTGGGAGATTCCTGCAAGGTTGCAGTTCGCGGCCCGAGAAGCACTCTCCGGCCAACATGCCCAACTGCAGCAACAGCTCCCAAACCGAAGGAGCCAGGACCCAAAGACCTAGCTGGCCTGAAGGGCCCCCAGGGGGCCCCCAAGCAGCCCCTCTCCATTTGGGTCTGGGGGCTTTCGTTGGGCCGGGAACCTGGGAGATTCCTGCAAGGTTGCAGTTCGCGGCCCGAGAAGCACCCTCCGGCCAACATGCCCAACTGCAGCAACAGCTCCCAAAGCGAAGGAGCCAGGACCCAAAGACCTAGCTGGCCTGAAGGGCCCCCAGGGGGCCCCCAAGCAGCCCCTCTCAATTTGGGTCTGGGGGCTTTCGTTGGGCCGGGAACCTGGGAGAATCCTGCAAGGTTGCAGTTCGCGGCCCGAGAAGCACTCTCCGGCCAACATGCCCAACTGCAGCAACAGCTCCCAAACCGAAGGAGCCAGGACCCAAAGACCTAGCTGGCCTGAAGGGCCCCCAGGGGGCCCCCAAGCAGCCCCTCTCCATTTGGGTCTGGGGGTTTTCGTTGGGCCGGGAACCTGAGAGGTACCTGCAAGGTTGCAGTTCGCGGCCGGAGAAGCACTCTCCGGCCAACATGCCCAACTGCAGCAACAGCTCCCAAAGCGAAGGAGCCAGGACACAAAGACCTAGCTGGCCTGAAGGGCCCCCAGGGGGCCCCCAAGCAGCCCCTCTCAATTTGAGTCTGGGGGCTTTCCTTGAGCCGGGAACCTGGGAGATTCCTGCAAGGTTGCAGTTCGCGGCCCGAGAAGCACTCTCCGGCCAACATGCCCAACTGCAGCAACAGCTCCCAAACCGAAGGAGCCAGGACCCAAAGACCTAGCTGGCCTGAAGGGCCCCCAGGGGGCCCCCAAGCAGCCCCTCTCCATTTGGGTCTGGGGGCTTTCGTTGGGCCAGGAATCTGGGAGGTACCTGCAAGGTTGCAGTTCGCGGCCCGAGAAGCACTCTCCGGCCAACATGCACAACTGCAGCAACAGCTCCCAAACCGAAGGAGCCAGGACCCAAAGAGCTAGGTGGCCTGAAGGGCCCCCAGGGGGCCCCCAAGCAGCCCCTCTCAATTTGGGTCTGGGGGCTTTCGTTGGGCATGGAACCTGGGAGATTCCTGCAAGGTTGCAGTTCGCGGCCCGAGAAGCACTCCCCGGCCAACATGCCCAACTGCAGCAACAGCTCCCAAACCGAAGGAGCCAGGACCCAAAGAGCTAGGTGGCCTGAAGGGCCCCCAGGGGGCCCCCAAGCAGCCCCTCTCAATTTGGGTCTGGGGGCTTTCGTTGGGCCGGGAACCTGGGAGAATCCTGCAAGGTTGCAGTTCGCGGCCCGAGAAGCACTCTCCGGCCAACATGCCCAACTGCAGCAACAGTTCCCAAACCGAAGGAGCCAGGACCCAAAGACCTAGCTGGCCTGAAGGGCCCCCAGGGGGCCCCCAAGCAGCCCCTCTCCATTTGGGTCTGGGGGCTTTTGTTGGGCCGGGAACCTGGGAGATTCCTGCAAGGTTGCAGTTCGCGGCCCGAGAAGCACTCTCCGGCCAACATGCCCAACTGCAGCAACAGCTCCCAAACCGAAGGAGCCAGGACCCAAAGACCTAGCTGGCCTGAAGGGCCCCCAGGGGGCCCCCAAGCAGCCCCTCTCAATTTGGGTCTGGGGGCTTTCGTTGGGCCGGGAACCTGGGAGATTCCTGCAAGGTTGCAGTTCGCGGCCCGAGAAGCACTCTCCGGCCAACATGCCCAACTGCAGCAACAGCTCCCAAACCGAAGGAGCCAGGACCCAAAGACCTAGCTGGCCTGAAGGGCCCCCAGGGGGCCCCCAAGCAGCCCCTCTCCATTTGGGTCTGGGGGCTTTCGTTGGGCCGGGAACCTGGGAGATTCCTGCAAGGTTGCAGTTCGCGGCCCGAGAAGCACTCTCCGGCCAACATGCCCAACTGCAGCAACAGCTCCCAAAGCGAAGGAGCCAGGACCCAAAGACCTAGCTGGCCTGAAGGGCCCCCAGGGGGCCCCCAAGCAGCCCCTCTCCATTTGGGTCTGGGGGCTTTCGTTGGGCCGGGAACCTGGGAGAATCCTGCAAGGTTGCAGTTCGCGGCCCGAGAAGCACCCTCCGGCCAACATGCCCAACTGCAGCAACAGCTCCCAAAGCGAAGGAGCCAGGACCCAAAGACCTAGCTGGCCTGTATGGCCCCCAGGGGGCCCCCAAGCAGCCCCTCTCCATTTGGGTCTGGGGGCTTTCGTTGGGCCGGGAACCTGGGAGAATCCTGCAAGGTTGCAGTTCGCGGCCCGAGAAGCACTCTCCGGCCAACATGCCCAACTGCAGCAACAGCTCCCAAACCGAAGGAGCCAGGACACAAAGACCTAGCTGGCCTGAAGGGCCCCCAGGGGGCCCCCAAGCAGCCCCTCTCCATTTGGGTCTGGGGGTTTTCGTTGGGCCGGGAACCTGAGAGGTACCTGCAAGGTTGCAGTTCGCGGCCGGAGAAGCACTCTCCGGCCAACATGCCCAACTGCAGCAACAGCTCCCAAAGCGAAGGAGCCAGGACACAAAGACCTAGCTGGCCTGAAGGGCCCCCAGGGGGCCCCCAAGCAGCCCCTCTCAATTTGAGTCTGGGGGCTTTCCTTGAGCCGGGAACCTGGGAGATTCCTTCAAGGTTGCAGTTCGCGGCCCGAGAAGCACTCTCCGGCCAACATGCCCAACTGCAGCAACAGCTCCCAAACCGAAGGAGCCAGGACCCAAAGACCTAGCTGGCCTGAAGGGCCCCCAGGGGGCCCCCAAGCAGCCCCTCTCCATTTGGGTCTGGGGGCTTTCGTTGGGCCAGGAATCTGGGAGGTACCTGCAAGGTTGCAGTTCGCGGCCCGAGAAGCACTCTCCGGCCAACATGCACAACTGCAGCAACAGCTCCCAAACCGAAGGAGCCAGGACCCAAAGAGCTAGGTGGCCTGAAGGGCCCCCAGGGGGCCCCCAAGCAGCCCCTCTCAATTTGGGTCTGGGGGCTTTCGTTGGGCATGGAACCTGGGAGATTCCTGCAAGGTTGCAGTTCGCGGCCCGAGAAGCACTCCCCGGCCAACATGCCCAACTGCAGCAACAGCTCCCAAACCGAAGGAGCCAGGACCCAAAGAGCTAGGTGGCCTGAAGGGCCCCCAGGGGGCCCCCAAGCAGCCCCTCTCAATTTGGGTCTGGGGGCTTTCGTTGGGCCGGGAACCTGGGAGAATCCTGCAAGGTTGCAGTTCGCGGCCCGAGAAGCACTCTCCGGCCAACATGCCCAACTGCAGCAACAGTTCCCAAACCGAAGGAGCCAGGACCCAAAGACCTAGCTGGCCTGAAGGGCCCCCAGGGGGCCCCCAAGCAGCCCCTCTCCATTTGGGTCTGGGGGCTTTTGTTGGGCCGGGAACCTGGGAGATTCCTGCAAGGTTGCAGTTCGCGGCCCGAGAAGCACTCTCCGGCCAACATGCCCAACTGCAGCAACAGCTCCCAAACCGAAGGAGCCAGGACCCAAAGACCTAGCTGGCCTGAAGGGCCCCCAGGGGGCCCCCAAGCAGCCCCTCTCCATTTGGGTCTGGGGGCTTTCGTTGGGCCGGGAACCTGGGAGATTCCTGCAAGGTTGCAGTTCGCGGCCCGAGAAGCACTCTCCGGCCAACATGCCCAACTGCAGCAACAGCTCCCAAACCGAAGGAGCCAGGACCCAAAGAGCTAGGTGGCCTGAAGGGCCCCCAGGGGGCCCCCAAGCAGCCCCTCTCCATTTGGGTCTGGGGGCTTTTGTTGGGCATGTATACCTGAGAGGTACCTGGAAGTTACAGTTCGCGGCCCGAGAAGCACTCTCCGGCCAACATGCCCAACTGCAGCAACAGCTCCCAAACCGAAGGAGCCAGGACCCAAAGACCTAGCTGGCCTGAAGGGCCCCCAGGGGGCCCCCAAGCAGCCCCTCTCCATTTGGGTCTGGGGGTTTTCGTTGGGCCGGGAACCTGGGAGGTACCTGCAAGGTTGCAGTTCGCGGCCCGAGAAGCACTCTCCGGCCAACATGCCCAACTGCAGCAACAGCTCCCAAAGCGAAGGAGCCAGGACCCAAAGACCTAGCTGGCCTGAAGGGCCCCCAGGGGGGCCCCAAGCAGCCCCTCTCCATTTGGGTCTGGGGGCTTTCGTTGGGCATGTATACCTGAGAGGTACCTGCAAGGTTGCAGTTCGCGGCCCGAGAAGCACTCTCCGGCCAACATGCCCAACTGCAGCAACAGCTCCCAAAGCGAAGGAGCCAGGACCCAAAGACCTAGCTGGCCTGAAGGGCCCCCATGGGGCCCCCAAGGGGCTCCTCTCCATTTGGGTCTGGGGGCTTTAGTTGGGCCGGGAACCTGAGAGGTACCTGCAAGGTTGCAGTTCGCGGCCGGAGAAGCACTCTCCGGCCAACATGCCCAACTGCAGCAACAGCTCCCAAACCGAAGGAGCCAGGACCCAAAGACCTAGCTGGCCTGAAGGGCCCCCAGGGGGCCCCCAAGCAGCCCCTCTCAATTTGGGTCTGGGGGCTTTCGTTGGGCCGGGAACCTGGGAGATTCCTTCAAGTTTGCAGTTCGCGGCCCGAGAAGCACTCTCCGGCCAACATGCCCAACTGCAGCAACAGCTCCCAAAGCGAAGGAGCCAGGACCCAAAGACCTAGCTGGCCTGAAGGGCCCCCAGGGGGCCCCCAAGCAGCCCCTCTCCATTTGGGTCTGGGGGCTTTCGTTGGGCCGGGAACCTGGGAGGTACCTGCAAGGTTGCAGTTCGCGGCCCGAGAAGCACTCTCCGGCCAACATGCCCAACTGCAGCAACAGCTCCCAAAGCGAAGGAGCCAGGACCCAAAGACCTAGCTGGCCTGAAAGGCCCCCAGGGGGCCACCAAGCAGCCCCTCTCAATTTGGGTCTGGGGGCTTTCGTTGGGCATGGATACCTGAGAGGTACCTGCAAGGTTACAGTTCGCGGCCCGAGAAGCACTCTCCGGCCAACATGCTCAACTGCAGCAACAGCTCCCAAACCGAAGGAGCCAGGACCCAAAGAGCTAGGTGGCCTGAAGGGCCCCCAGGGGGCCCCCAAGCAGCCCCTCTCCATTGGGGTCTGGGGGCTTTCGTTGGGCCGGGAACCTGGGAGAATCCTGCAAGGTTGCAGTTCGCGGCCCGAGAAGCACTCTCCGGCCAACATGCTCAACTGCAGCAACAGCTCCCAAACCGAAGGAGCCAGGACCCAAAGACCTAGCTGGCCTGAAGGGCCCCCAGGGGGCCCCCAAGCAGCCCCTCTCAATTTGGGTCTGGGGGCTTTCGTTGGGCCGGGAACCTGGGAGAATCCTGCAAGGTTGCAGTTCGCGGCCCGAGAAGCACTCTCCGGCCAACATGCCCAACTGCAGCAACAGTTCCCAAACCGAAGGAGCCAGGACCCAAAGACCTAGCTGGCCTGAAGGGCCCCCAGGGGGCCCCCAAGCAGCCCCTCTCCATTTGGGTCTGGGGGCTTTTGTTGGGCCGGGAACCTGGGAGGTACCTGCAAGGTTGCAGTTCGCGGCCCGAGAAGCACTCTCCGGCCAACATGCCCAACTGCAGCAACAGCTCCCAAACCGAAGGAGCCAGGACCCAAAGACCTAGCTGGCCTGAAGGGCCCCCAGGGGGCCCCCAAGCAGCCCCTCTCAATTTGGGTCTGGGGGCTTTCGTTGGGCCGGGAACCTGGGAGATTCCTGCAAGGTTGCAGTTCGCGGCCCGAGAAGCACTCTCCGGCCAACATGCCCAACTGCAGCAACAGCTCCCAAACCGAAGGAGCCAGGACCCAAAGACCTAGCTGGCCTGAAGGGCCCCCAGGGGGCCCCCAAGCAGCCCCTCTCCATTTGGGTCTGGGGGCTTTTGTTGGGCATGTATACATGAGAGGTACCTGGAAGTTACAGTTCGCGGCCCGAGAAGCACTCTCCGGCCAACATGCCCAACTGCAGCAACAGTTCCCAAACCGAAGGAGCCAGGACCCAAAGACCTAGCTGGCCTGAAGGGCCCCCAGGGGGCCCCCAAGCAGCCCCTCTCCATTTGGGTCTGGGGGCTTTTGTTGGGCCAGGAACCTGGGAGATTCCTGCAAGGTTGCAGTTCGCGGCCCGAGAAGCACTCTCCGGCCAACATGCCCAACTGCAGCAACAGCTCCCAAAGCGAAGGAGCCAGGACCCAAAGACCTAGCTGGCCTGAAGGGCCCCCAGGGGGCCCCCAAGCAGCCCCTCTCCATTTGGGTCTGGGGGCTTTCGTTGGGCCGGGAACCTGGGAGATTCCTTCAAGGTTGCAGTTCGCGGCCCGAGAAGCACTCTCCGGCCAACATGCCCAACTGCAGCAACAGCTCCCAAACCGAAGGAGCCAGGACCCAAAGACCTAGCTGGCCTGAAGGGCCCCCAGGGGGCCCCCAAGCAGCCCCTCTCCATTTGGGTCCGGGGGCTTTTGTTGGGCCGGGAACCTGGGAGATTCCTGCAAGGTTGCAGTTCGCGGCCCGAGAAGCACTCTCCGGCCAACATGCCCAACTGCAGCAACAGCTCCCAAACCGAAGGAGCCAGGACCCAAAGACCTAGCTGGCCTGAAGGGCCCCCAGGGGGCCCCCAAGCAGCCCCTCTCCATTTGGGTCTGGGGGCTTTTGTTGGGCCGGGAACCTGGGAGATTCCTGCAAGGTTGCAGTTCGCGGCCCGAGAAGCACTCTCCGGCCAACATGCCCAACTGCAGCAACAGCTCCCAAACCGAAGGAGCCAGGACCCAAAGACCTAGCTGGCCTGAAGGGCCCCCAGGGGGCCCCCAAGCAGCCCCTCTCCATTTGGGTCTGGGGGCTTTCGTTGGGCCGGGAACCTGGGAGATTCCTGCAAGGTTGCAGTTCGCGGCCCGAGAAGCACTCTCCGGCCAACATGCCCAACTGCAGCAACAGCTCCCAAAGCGAAGGAGCCAGGACCCAAAGACCTAGCTGGCCTGAAGGGCCCCCAGGGGGCCCCAAGCAGCCCCTCTCAATTTGGGTCTGGGGGCTTTCGTTGGGCATGGAACCTGGGAGATTCCTGCAAGGTTGCAGTTCGCGGCCCGAGAAGCACTCTCCGGCCAACATGCCCAACTGCAGCAACAGCTCCCAAAGCGAAGGAGCCAGGACCCAAAGACCTAGCTGGCCTGAAGGGCCCCCAGGGGGCCCCAAGCAGCCCCTCTCAATTTGGGTCTGGGGGCTTTCGTTGGGCATGGAACCTGGGAGATTCCTGTAAGGTTGCAGTTCGCGGCCCGAGAAGCACTCTCCGGCCAACATGCCCAACTGCAGCAACAGCTCCCAAACCGAAGGAGCCAGGACCCAAAGACCTAGCTGGCCTGAAGGGCCCCCAGGGGGCCCCCAAGCAGCCCCTCTCCATTTGGGTCTGGGGGTTTTCGTTGGGCATGGAACCTGGGAGATTCCTGCAAGGTTGCAGTTCGCGACCCGAGAAGCACTCTCCGGCCAACATGCCCAACTGCAGCAACAGCTCCCAAAGCGAAGGAGCCAGGACCCAAAGACCTAGCTGGCCTGAAGGGCCCCCAGGGGGCCCCCAAGCAGCCCCTCTCCATTTGGGTCTGGGGGCTTTCGTTGGGCCGGGAACCTGGGAGAATCCTGCAAGGTTGCAGTTCGCGGCCCGAGAAGCACTCTCCGGCCAACATGCCCAACTGCAGCAACAGCTCCCAAAGCGAAGGAGCCAGGACCCAAAGACCTAGCTGGCCTGACGGGCCCCCAGGGGGCCCCCAAGCAGCCCCTCTCCATTTGGGTCTGGGGGCTTTCGTTGGGCCGGGAACCTGGGAGATTCCTGCAAGGTTGCAGTTCGCGGCCCGAGAAGCACTCTCCGGCCAACATGCCCAACTGCAGCAACAGCTCCCAAAGCGAAGGAGCCAGGACCCAAAGACCTAGCTGGCCTGAAGGGCCCCCAGGGGGCCCCAAGCAGCCCCTCTCAATTTGGGTCTGGGGGCTTTCGTTGGGCATGGAACCTGGGAGATTCCTCCAAGGTTGCAGTTCGCGGCCCGAGAAGCACTCTCCGGCCAACATGCCCAACTGCAGCAACAGCTCCCAAAGCGAAGGAGCCAGGACCCAAAGACCTAGCTGGCCTGAAGGGCCCCCAGGGGGCCCCCCAAGCAGCCCCTCTCCATTTGGGTCTGGGGGCTTTCGTTGGGCCGGGAACCTGGGAGATTCCTGCAAGGTTGCCGTTCGCGGCCCGAGAAGCACTCTCCGGCCAACATGCCCAACTGCAGCAACAGCTCCCAAAGCGAAGGAGCCAGGACCCAAAGACCTAGCTGGCCTGAAGGGCCCCCAGGGGGCCCCCAAGCAGCCCCTCTCCATTTGTGTCTGGGGGCTTTCGTTGGGCCGGGAACCTGGGAGAATCCTGCAAGGTTGCAGTTCGAGGCCCGAGAAGCACTCTCCGGCCAACATGCCCAACTGCAGCAACAGCTCCCAAAGCGAAGGAGCCAGGACCCAAAGACCTAGCTGGCCTGAAGGGCCCCCAGGGGGCCCCCAAGCATCCCCTCTCCATTTGGGTCTGGGGGCTTTCGTTGGGCCGGGAACCTGGGAGATTCCTTCAAGGTTGCAGTTCGCGGCCCGAGAAGCACTCTCCGGCCAACATGCCCAACTGCAGCAACAGCTCCCAAACCGAAGGAGCCAGGACCCAAAGACCTAGCTGGCCTGAAGGGCCCCCAGGGGGCCCCCAAGCAGCCCCTCTCCATTTGGGTCTGGGGGCTTTTGTTGGGCCGGGAACCTGGGAGATTCCTGCAAGGTTGCAGTTCGCGGCCCGAGAAGCACTCTCCGGCCAACATGCCCAACTGCAGCAACAGCTCCCAAACCGAAGGAGCCAGGACCCAAAGACCTAGCTGGCCTGAAGGGCCCCCAGGGGGCCCCCAAGCAGCCCCTCTCCATTTGGGTCTGGGGGCTTTTGTTGGGCCGGGAACCTGGGAGATTCCTGCAAGGTTGCAGTTCGCGGCCCGAGAAGCACTCTCCGGCCAACATGCCCAACTGCAGCAACAGCTCCCAAACCGAAGGAGCCAGGACCCAAAGACCTAGCTGGCCTGAAGGGCCCCCAGGGGGCCCCCAAGCAGCCCCTCTCCATTTGGGTCTGGGGGCTTTCGTTGGGCCGGGAACCTGGGAGATTCCTGCAAGGTTGCAGTTCGCGGCCCGAGAAGCACTCTCCGGCCAACATGCCCAACTGCAGCAACAGCTCCCAAAGCGAAGGAGCCAGGACCCAAAGACCTAGCTGGCCTGAAGGGCCCCCAGGGGGCCCCAAGCAGCCCCTCTCAATTTGGGTCTGGGGGCTTTCGTTGGGCATGGAACCTGGGAGATTCCTGTAAGGTTGCAGTTCGCGGCCCGAGAAGCACTCTCCGGCCAACATGCCCAACTGCAGCAACAGCTCCCAAACCGAAGGAGCCAGGACCCAAAGACCTAGCTGGCCTGAAGGGCCCCCAGGGGGCCCCCAAGCAGCCCCTCTCCATTTGGGTCTGGGGGTTTTCGTTGGGCATGGAACCTGGGAGATTCCTGCAAGGTTGCAGTTCGCGGCCCGAGAAGCACTCTCCGGCCAACATGCCCAACTGCAGCAACAGCTCCCAAAGCGAAGGAGCCAGGACCCAAAGACCTAGCTGGCCTGAAGGGCCCCCAGGGGGCCCCCAAGCAGCCCCTCTCCATTTGGGTCTGGGGGCTTTCGTTGGGCCGGGAACCTGGGAGAATCCTGCAAGGTTGCAGTTCGCGGCCCGAGAAGCACTCTCCGGCCAACATGCCCAACTGCAGCAACAGCTCCCAAAGCGAAGGAGCCAGGACCCAAAGACCTAGCTGGCCTGACGGGCCCCCAGGGGGCCCCCAAGCAGCCCCTCTCCATTTGGGTCTGGGGGCTTTCGTTGGGCCGGGAACCTGGGAGATTCCTGCAAGGTTGCAGTTCGCGGCCCGAGAAGCACTCTCCGGCCAACATGCCCAACTGCAGCAACAGCTCCCAAAGCGAAGGAGCCAGGACCCAAAGACCTAGCTGGCCTGAAGGGCCCCCAGGGGGCCCCAAGCAGCCCCTCTCAATTTGGGTCTGGGGGCTTTCGTTGGGCATGGAACCTGGGAGATTCCTCCAAGGTTGCAGTTCGCGGCCCGAGAAGCACTCTCCGGCCAACATGCCCAACTGCAGCAACAGCTCCCAAAGCGAAGGAGCCAGGACCCAAAGACCTAGCTGGCCTGAAGGGCCCCCAGGGGGCCCCCAAGCAGCCCCTCTCCATTTGGGTCTGGGGGCTTTCGTTGGGCCGGGAACCTGGGAGATTCCTGCAAGGTTGCCGTTCGCGGCCCGAGAAGCACTCTCCGGCCAACATGCCCAACTGCAGCAACAGCTCCCAAAGCGAAGGAGCCAGGACCCAAAGACCTAGCTGGCCTGAAGGGCCCCCAGGGGGCCCCCAAGCAGCCCCTCTCCATTTGGGTTTGGGGGCTTTCGTTGGGCCGGGAACCTGGGAGATTCCTGCAAGGTTGCAGTTCGCGGCCCGAGAAGCACTCTCCGGCCAACATGCTCAACTGCAGCAACAGCTCCCAAACCGAAGGAGCCAGGACCCAAAGACCTAGCTGGCCTGAAGGGCCCCCAGGGGGGCCCCAAGCAGCCCCTCTCAATTTGGGTCTGGGGGCTTTCGTTGGGCCGGGAACCTGGGAGAATCCTGCAAGGTTGCAGTTCGCCGCCGGAGAAGCACTCTCCGTCCAGCATGCCCAACTGCAGCAACAGCTCCCAAAGCGAAGGAGCCAGGACCCAAAGACCTAGCTGGCCTGAAGGGCCCCCAGGGGGCCCCCAAGCAGCCCCTCTCCATTTGTGTCTGGGGGCTTTCGTTGGGCCGGGAACCTGGGAGAATCCTGCAAGGTTGCAGTTCGAGGCCCGAGAAGCACTCTCCGGCCAACATGCCCAACTGCAGCAACAGCTCCCAAACCGAAGGAGCCAGGACACAAAGACCTAGCTGGCCTGAAGGGCCCCCAGGGGGCCCCCAAGCAGCCCCTCTCCATTTGGGTCTGGGGGCTTTTGTTGGGCCGGGAACCTGGGAGATTCCTGCAAGGTTGCAGTTCGCGGCCCGAGAAGCACTCTCCGGCCAACATGCCCAACTGCAGCAACAGCTCCCAAACCGAAGGAGCCAGGACCCAAAGACCTAGCTGGCCTGAAGGGCCCCAAGGGGGACCCCAAGCAGCCCCTCTCCATTTGGGTCTGGGGGCTTTCGTTGGGCCGGGAACCTGGGAGAATCCTGCAAGGTTGCAGTTCGCGGCCCGAGAAGCACTCTCCGGCCAACATGCCCAACTGCAGCAACAGCTCCCAAACCGAAGGAGCCAGGACCCAAAGACCTAGCTGGCCTGAAGGGCCCCAAGGGGGACCCCAAGCAGCCCCTCTCAATTTGGGTCTGGGGGCTTTCGTTGGGCCGGGAACCTGGGAGATTCCTGCAAGGTTGCAGTTCGCGGCCCGAGAAGCACTCTCCGGCCAACATGCCCAACTGCAGCAACAGCTCCCAAAGCGAAGGAGCCAGGACCCAAAAACCTAGCTGGCCTGAAGGGCCCCCAGGGGGCCCCCAAGCAGCCCCTCTCCATTTGGGTCTGGGGGCTTTTGTTGGGCATGTATACCTGAGAGGTACCTGGAAGTTACAGTTCGCGGCCCGAGAAGCACTCTCCGGCCAACATGCCCAACTGCAGCAACAGCTCCCAAAGCGAAGGAGCCAGGACACAAAGACCTAGCTGGCCTGAAGGGCCCCCAGGGGGCCCCCAAGCAGCCCCTCTCCATTTGGGTCTGGGGGTTTTCGTTGGGCCGGGAACCTGGGAGGTACCTGCAAGGTTGCAGTTCGCGGCCCGAGAAGCACTCTCCGGCGAACATGCCCAACTGCAGCAACAGCTCCCAAACCGAAGGAGCCAGGACCCAAAGACCTAGCTGGCCTGAAGGGCCCCCAGGGGGGCCCCAAGCAGCCCCTCTCCATTTGGGTCTGGGGGCTTTCGTTGGGCCGGGAACCTGGGAGAATCCTGCAAGGTTGCAGTTCGCGGCCCGAGAAGCACTCTCCGGGCAACATGCCCAACTGCAGCAACAGCTCCCAATGCGAAGGAGCCAGGACCCAAAGACCTAGCTCGCCTGAAGGGCCCCCAGGGGGCCCCCAAGCAGCCCCTCTCAATTTGGGTCTGGGGGCTTTCGTTGGGCCGGGAACCTGGGAGAATCCTGCAAGGTTGCAGTTCGCGGCCCGAGAAGCACTCTCCGGCCAACATGCCCAACTGCAGCAACAGCTCCCAAACCGAAGGAGCCAGGACCCAAAGACCTAGCTGGCCTGAAGGGCCCCCAGGGGGCCCCCAAGCAGCCCCTCTCCATTTGGGTCTGGGGGCTTTCGTTGGGCCGGGAACCTGGGAGAATCCTGCAAGGTTGCAGTTCGCGGCCCGAGAAGCACTCTCCGGCCAACATGCTCAACTGCAGCAACAGCTCCCAAACCGAAGGAGCCAGGACCCAAAGACCTAGCTGGCCTGAAGGGCCCCAAGGGGGACCCCAAGCAGCCCCTCTCCATTTGGGTCTGGGGGTTTTCGTTGGGCATGGATACCTGAGAGGTACCTGCAAGGTTACAGTTCGCGGCCCGAGAAGCACTCTCCGGCCAACATGCACAACTGCAGCAACAGCTCCCAAACCGAAGGAGCCAGGACCCAAAGAGCTAGGTGGCCTGAAGGGCCCCCAGGGGGCCCCCAAGCAGCCCCTCTCAATTTGGGTCTGGGGGCTTTCGTTGGGCATGGAACCTGGGAGATTCCTGCAAGGTTGCAGTTCGCGGCCCGAGAAGCACTCCCCGGCCAACATGCCCAACTGCAGCAACAGCTCCCAAACCGAAGGAGCCAGGACCCAAAGAGCTAGGTGGCCTGAAGGGCCCCCAGGGGGCCCCCAAGCAGCCCCTCTCAATTTGGGTCTGGGGGCTTTCGTTGGGCCGGGAACCTGGGAGAATCCTGCAAGGTTGCAGTTCGCGGCCCGAGAAGCACTCTCCGGCCAACATGCCCAACTGCAGCAACAGTTCCCAAACCGAAGGAGCCAGGACCCAAAGACCTAGCTGGCCTGAAGGGCCCCCAGGGGGCCCCCAAGCAGACCCTCTCCATTTGGGTCTGGGGGCTTTTGTTGGGCCGGGAACCTGGGAGATTCCTGCAAGGTTGCAGTTCGCGGCCCGAGAAGCACTCTCCGGCCAACATGCCCAACTGCAGCAACAGCTCCCAAAGCGAAGGAGCCAGGACCCAAAGACCTAGCTGGCCTGAAGGGCCCCAAGGGGGCCCCCAAGCAGCCCCTCTCCATTTGGGTCTGGGGGCTTTCGTTGGGCCGGGAACCTGGGAGATTCCTGCAAGGTTGCAGTTCGCGGCCCGAGAAGCACTCTCCTGCCAACATGCCCAACTGCAGCAACAGCTCCCAAAGCGAAGGAGCCAGGACCCAAAGACCTAGCTGGCCTGAAGGGCCCCCAGGGGGCCCCCAAGCAGCCCCTCTCCATTTGGGTCTGGGGGCTTTCGTTGGGCGGGGAACCTGGGAGATTCCTGCAAGGTTGCAGTTCGCGGCCCGAGAAGCACTCTCCGCCCAACATGCCCAACTGCAGCAACAGCTCCCAAAGCGAAGGAGCCAGGACCCAAAGACCTAGCTGGCCTGAAGGGCCCCCAGGGGGCCCCCAAGCAGCCCCTCTCAATTTGAGTCTGGGGGCTTTCCTTGGGCCGGGAACCTGGGAGATTCCTGCAAGGTTGCAGTTCGCGGCCCGAGAAGCACTCTCCGGCCAACATGCCCAACTGCAGCAACAGCTCCCAAAGCGAAGGAGCCAGGACCCAAAGACCTAGCTGGCCTGAAGGGCCCCCAGGGGGCCCCCAAGCAGCCCCTCTCCATTTGGGTCTGGGGGCTTTCGTTGGGCCAGGAATCTGGGAGAATCCTGCAAGGTTGCAGTTCGCGGCCCGAGAAGCACTCTCCGGCCAACATGCACAACTGCAGCAACAGCTCCCAAACCGAAGGAGCCAGGACCCAAAGAGCTAGGTGGCCTGAAGGGCCCCCAGGGGGCCCCCAAGCAGCCCCTCTCAATTTGGGTCTGGGGGCTTTCGTTGGGCATGGAACCTGGGAGATTCCTGCAAGGTTGCAGTTCGCGGCCCGAGAAGCACTCTCCGGCCAACATGCCCAACTGCAGCAACAGCTCCCAAAGCGAAGGAGCCAGGACCCAAAGACCTAGCTGGCCTGAAGGGCCCCCAGGGGGCCCCCAAGCAGCCCCTCTCCATTTGGGTCTGGGGGCTTTTGTTGGGCATGTATACCTGAGAGGTACCTGGAAGTTACAGTTCGCGGCCCGAGAAGCACTCTCCGGCCAACATGCCCAACTGCAGCAACAGCTCCCAAACCGAAGGAGCCAGGACACAAAGACCTAGCTGGCCTGAAGGGCCCCCAGGGGGCCCCCAAGCAGCCCCTCTCCATTTGGGTCTGGGGGTTTTCGTTGGGCCGGGAACCTGGGAGGTACCTGCAAGGTTGCAGTTCGCGGCCCGAGAAGCACTCTCCGGCCAACATGCCCAACTGCAGCAACAGCTCCCAAACCGAAGGAGCCAGGACCCAAAGACCTAGCTGGCCTGAAGGGCCCCCAGGGGGGCCCCAAGCAGCCCCTCTCCATTTGGGTCTGGGGGCTTTCGTTGGGCATGTATACCTGAGAGGTACCTGCAAGGTTGCAGTTCGCGGCCCGAGAAGCACTCTCCGGCCAACATGCCCAACTGCAGCAACAGCTCCCAAACCGAAGGAGCCAGGACCCAAAGACCTAGCTGGCCTGAAGGGCCCCCAGGGGGCCCCCAAGCAGCCCCTCTCCATTGGGGTCTCGGGGCTTTCGTTGGGCCGGGAACCTGGGAGAATCCTGCAAGGTTGCAGTTCGCGGCCCGAGAAGCACTCTCCGGCCAACATGCTCAACTGCAGCAACAGCTCCCAAACCGAAGGAGCCAGGACCCAAAGACCTAGCTGGCCTGAAGGGCCCCCAGGGGGCCCCCAAGCAGCCCCTCTCAATTTGGGTCTGGGGGCTTTCGTTGGGCATGGAACCTGGGAGATTCCTGCAAGGTTGCAGTTCGCGGCCCGAGAAGCACTCCCCGGCCAACATGCCCAACTGCAGCAACAGCTCCCAAACCGAAGGAGCCAGGACCCAAAGACCTAGCTGGCCTGAAGGGCCCCCAGGGGGCCCCCAAGCAGCCCCTCTCAATTTGGGTCTGGGGGCTTTCGTTGGGCCGGGAACCTGGGAGAATCCTGCAAGGTTGCAGTTCGCGGCCCGAGAAGCACTCTCCGGCCAACATGCCCAACTGCAGCAACAGTTCCCAAACCGAAGGAGCCAGGACCCAAAGACCTAGCTGGCCTGAAGGGCCCCCAGGGGGCCCCCAAGCAGCCCCTCTCCATTTGGGTCTGGGGGCTTTTGTTGGGCCAGGAACCTGGGAGATTCCTGCAAGGTTGCAGTTCGCGGCCCGAGAAGCACTCTCCGGCCAACATGCCCAACTGCAGCAACAGCTCCCAAAGCGAAGGAGCCAGGACCCAAAGACCTAGCTGGCCTGAAGGGCCCCAAGGGGGACCCCAAGCAGCCCCTCTCAATTTGGGTCTGGGGTCTTTCGTTGGGCCGGGAACCTGGGAGATTCCTGCAAGGTTGCAGTTCGCGGCCCGAGAAGCACTCTCCGGCCAACATGCCCAACTGCAGCAACAGCTCCCAAAGCGAAGGAGCCAGGACCCAAAGACCTAGCTGGCCTGAAGGGCCCCCAGGGGGCCCCCAAGCAGCCCCTCTCCATTTGGGTCTGGGGGCTTTCGTTGGGCCGGGAACCTGGGAGATTCCTGCAAGGTTGCAGTTCGCGGCCCGAGAAGCACTCTCCGGCCAACATGCCCAACTGCAGCAACAGCTCCCAAACCGAAGGAGCCAGGACCCAAAGACCTAGCTGGCCTGAAGGGCCCCCAGGGGGCCCCCAAGCAGCCCCTCTCCATTTGGGTCTGGGGGCTTTTGTTGGGCCGGGAACCTGGGAGATTCCTGCAAGGTTGCAGTTCGCGGCCCGAGAAGCACTCTCCGGCCAACATGCCCAACTGCAGCAACAGCTCCCAAACCGAAGGAGCCAGGACCCAAAGACCTAGCTGGCCTGAAGGGCCCCCAGGGGGCCCCCAAGCAGCCCCTCTCCATTTGGGTCTGGGGGCTTTCGTTGGGCCGGGAACCTGGGAGATTCCTGCAAGGTTGCAGTTCGCGGCCCGAGAAGCACTCTCCGGCCAACATGCCCAACTGCAGCAACAGCTCCCAAAGCGAAGGAGCCAGGACCCAAAGACCTAGCTGGCCTGAAGGGCCCCCAGGGGGCCCCAAGCAGCCCCTCTCAATTTGGGTCTGGGGGCTTTCGTTGGGCATGGAACCTGGGAGATTTCTGCAAGGTTGCAGTTCGCGGCCCGAGAAGCACTCTCCGGCCAACATGCCCAACTGCAGCAACAGCTCCCAAACCGAAGGAGCCAGGACCCAAAGACCTAGCTGGCCTGAAGGGCCCCCAGGGGGCCCCCAAGCAGCCCCTCTCCATTTGGGTCTGGGGGTTTTCGTTGGGCATGGAACCTGGGAGATTCCTGCAAGGTTGCAGTTCGCGGCCCGAGAAGCACTCTCCGGCCAACATGCCCAACTGCAGCAACAGCTCCCAAAGCGAAGGAGCCAGGACCCAAAGACCTAGCTGGCCTGAAGGGCCCCCAGGGGGCCCCCAAGCAGCCCCTCTCAATTTGGGTCTGGGGGCTTTCGTTGGGCCGGGAACCTGGGAGAATCCTGCAAGGTTGCAGTTCGCGGCCCGAGAAGCACTCTCCGGCCAACATGCCCAACTGCAGCAACAGCTCCCAAAGCGAAGGAGCCAGGACCCAAAGACCTAGCTGGCCTGAAGGGCCCCCAGGGGGCCCCCAAGCAGCCCCTCTCCATTTGGGTTTGGGGGCTTTCGTTGGGCCGGGAACCTGGGAGATTCCTGCAAGGTTGCAGTTCGCGGCCCGAGAAGCACTCTCCGGCCAACATGCCCAACTGCAGCAACAGCTCCCAAACCGAAGGAGCCAGGACCCAAAGACCTAGCTGGCCTGAAGGGCCCCCAGGGGGGCCCCAAGCAGCCCCTCTCAATTTGGGTCTGGGGGCTTTCGTTGGGCCGGGAACCTGGGAGAATCCTGCAAGGTTGCAGTTCGCGGCCGGAGAAGCACTCTCCGTCCAGCATGCCCAACTGCAGCAACAGCTCCCAAAGCGAAGGAGCCAGGACCCAAAGACCTAGCTGGCCTGAAGGGCCCCCAGGGGGCCCCCAAGCAGCCCCTCTCAATTTGGGTCTGGGGGCTTTCGTTGGGCATGGAACCTGGGAGATTCCTGCAAGGTTGCAGTTCGCGGCACGAGAAGCACTCTCCGGCCAACATGCCCAACTGCAGCAACAGCTCCCAAACCGAAGGAGCCAGGACCCAAAGACCTAGCTGGCCTGAAGGGCCCCCAGGGGGGCCCCAAGCAGCCCCTCTCCATTTGGGTCTGGGGGCTTTTGTTGGGCATGTATACTTGAGAGGTACGTGCAAGTTACAGTTCGCGGCCCGAGAAGCACTCTCCGGCCAACATGCCCAACTGCAGCAACAGCTCCCAAAGCGAAGGAGCCAGGACCCAAAGACCTAGCTGGCCTGAAGGGCCCCCAGGGGGCCCCCAAGCAGCCCCTCTCCATTTGGGTCTGGGGGTTTTCGTTGGGCCGGGAACCTGGGAGGTACCTGCAAGGTTGCAGTTCGCGGCCCGAGAAGCACTCTCCGGCCAACATGCCCAACTGCAGCAACAGCTCCCAAACCGAAGGAGCCAGGACCCAAAGACCTAGCTGGCCTGAAGGGCCCCCAGGGGGGCCCCAAGCAGCCCCTCTCAATTTGGGTCTGGGGGCTTTCGTTGGGCCGGGAACCTGGGAGGTACCTGCAAGGTTGCAGTTCGCGGCCCGAGAAGCACTCTCCGGCCAACATGCCCAACTGCAGCAACAGCTCCCAAAGCGAAGGAGCCAGGACCCAAAGACCTAGCTGGCCTGAAGGGCCCCCAGGGGGCCACCAAGCAGCCCCTCTCAATTTGGGTCTGGGGGCTTTCGTTGGGCATGGATACCTGAGAGGTACCTGCAAGGTTACAGTTCGCGGCCCGAGAAGCACTCTCCGGCCAACATGCTCAACTGCAGCAACAGCTCCCAAACCGAAGGAGCCAGGACCCAAAGAGCTAGGTGGCCTGAAGGGCCCCCAGGGGGCCCCCAAGCAGCCCCTCTCCATTTGGGTCTGGGGGCTTTCGTTGGGCCGGGAACCTGGGAGAATCCTGCAAGGTTGCAGTTCGCGGCCCGAGAAGCACTCTCCGGCCAACATGCTCAACTGCAGCAACAGCTCCCAAACCGAAGGAGCCAGGACCCAAAGACCTAGCTGGCCTGAAGGGCCCCCAGGGGGCCCCCAAGCAGCCCCTCTCAATTTGGGTCTGGGGGCTTTCGTTGGGCATGGAACCTGGGAGATTCCTGCAAGGTTGCAGTTCGCGGCCCGAGAAGCACTCCCCGGCCAACATGCCCAACTGCAGCAACAGCTCCCAAACCGAAGGAGCCAGGACCCAAAGACCTAGCTGGCCTGAAGGGCCCCCAGGGGGCCCCCAAGCAGCCCCTCTCAATTTGGGTCTGGGGGCTTTCGTTGGGCCGGGAACCTGGGAGAATCCTGCAAGGTTGCAGTTCGCGGCCCGAGAAGCACTCTCCGGCCAACATGCCCAACTGCAGCAACAGTTCCCAAACCGAAGGAGCCAGGACCCAAAGACCTAGCTGGCCTGAAGGGCCCCCAGGGGGCCCCCAAGCAGCCCCTCTCCATTTGGGTCTGGGGGCTTTTGTTGGGCCAGGAACCTGGGAGATTCCTGCAAGGTTGCAGTTCGCGGCCCGAGAAGCACTCTCCGGCCAACATGCCCAACTGCAGCAACAGCTCCCAAAGCGAAGGAGCCAGGACCCAAAGACCTAGCTGGCCTGAAGGGCCCCAAGGGGGACCCCAAGCAGCCCCTCTCAATTTGGGTCTGGGGTCTTTCGTTGGGCCGGGAACCTGGGAGATTCCTGCAAGGTTGCAGTTCGCGGCCCGAGAAGCACTCTCCGGCCAACATGCCCAACTGCAGCAACAGCTCCCAAAGCGAAGGAGCCAGGACCCAAAGACCTAGCTGGCCTGAAGGGCCCCCAGGGGGCCCCCAAGCAGCCCCTCTCCATTTGGGTCTGGGGGCTTTCGTTGGGCCGGGAACCTGGGAGATTCCTGCAAGGTTGCAGTTCGCGGCCCGAGAAGCACTCTCCGGCCAACATGCCCAACTGCAGCAACAGCTCCCAAACCGAAGGAGCCAGGACCCAAAGACCTAGCTGGCCTGAAGGGCCCCCAGGGGGCCCCCAAGCAGCCCCTCTCCATTTGGGTCTGGGGGCTTTTGTTGGGCCGGGAACCTGGGAGATTCCTGCAAGGTTGCAGTTCGCGGCCCGAGAAGCACTCTCCGGCCAACATGCCCAACTGCAGCAACAGCTCCCAAACCGAAGGAGCCAGGACCCAAAGACCTAGCTGGCCTGAAGGGCCCCCAGGGGGCCCCCAAGCAGCCCCTCTCCATTTGGGTCTGGGGGCTTTCGTTGGGCCGGGAACCTGGGAGATTCCTGCAAGGTTGCAGTTCGCGGCCCGAGAAGCACTCTCCGGCCAACATGCCCAACTGCAGCAACAGCTCCCAAAGCGAAGGAGCCAGGACCCAAAGACCTAGCTGGCCTGAAGGGCCCCCAGGGGGCCCCAAGCAGCCCCTCTCAATTTGGGTCTGGGGGCTTTCGTTGGGCATGGAACCTGGGAGATTCCTGCAAGGTTGCAGTTCGCGGCCCGAGAAGCACTCTCCGGCCAACATGCCCAACTGCAGCAACAGCTCCCAAACCGAAGGAGCCAGGACCCAAAGACCTAGCTGGCCTGAAGGGCCCCCAGGGGGCCCCCAAGCAGCCCCTCTCCATTTGGGTCTGGGGGTTTTCGTTGGGCATGGAACCTGGGAGATTCCTGCAAGGTTGCAGTTCGCGGCCCGAGAAGCACTCTCCGGCCAACATGCCCAACTGCAGCAACAGCTCCCAAAGCGAAGGAGCCAGGACCCAAAGACCTAGCTGGCCTGAAGGGCCCCCAGGGGGCCCCCAAGCAGCCCCTCTCAATTTGGGTCTGGGGGCTTTCGTTGGGCCGGGAACCTGGGAGAATCCTGCAAGGTTGCAGTTCGCGGCCCGAGAAGCACTCTCCGGCCAACATGCCCAACTGCAGCAACAGCTCCCAAAGCGAAGGAGCCAGGACCCAAAGACCTAGCTGGCCTGACGGGCCCCCAGGGGGCCCCCAAGCAGCCCCTCTCCATTTGGGTCTGGGGGCTTTCGTTGGGCCGGGAACCTGGGAGATTCCTGCAAGGTTGCAGTTCGCGGCCCGAGAAGCACTCTCCGGCCAACATGCCCAACTGCAGCAACAGCTCCCAAAGCGAAGGAGCCAGGACCCAAAGACCTAGCTGGCCTGAAGGGCCCCCAGGGGGCCCCAAGCAGCCCCTCTCAATTTGGGTCTGGGGGCTTTCGTTGGGCATGGAACCTGGGAGATTCCTCCAAGGTTCCAGTTCGCGGCCCGAGAAGCACTCTCCGGCCAACATGCCCAACTGCAGCAACAGCTCCCAAAGCGAAGGAGCCAGGACCCAAAGACCTAGCTGGCCTGAAGGGCCCCCAGGGGGCCCCCAAGCAGCCCCTCTCCATTTGGGTCTGGGGGCTTTCGTTGGGCCGGGAACCTGGGAGATTCCTGCAAGGTTGCAGTTCGCGGCCCGAGAAGCACTCTCCGGCCAACATGCCCAACTGCAGCAACAGCTCCCAAAGCGAAGGAGCCAGGACCCAAAGACCTAGCTGGCCTGAAGGGCCCCCAGGGGGCCCCCAAGCAGCCCCTCTCCATTTGGGTTTGGGGGCTTTTGTTGGGCCGGGAACCTGGGAGATTCCTGCAAGGTTGCAGTTCGCGGCCCGAGAAGCACTCTCCGGCCAACATGCCCAACTGCAGCAACAGCTCCCAAACCGAAGGAGCCAGGACCCAAAGACCTAGCTGGCCTGAAGGGCCCCCAGGGGGGCCCCAAGCAGCCCCTCTCAATTTGGGTCTGGGGGCTTTCGTTGGGCCGGGAACCTGGGAGAATCCTGCAAGGTTGCAGTTCGCGGCCGGAGAAGCACTCTCCGTCCAGCATGCCCAACTGCAGCAACAGCTCCCAAAGCGAAGGAGCCAGGACCCAAAGACCTAGCTGGCCTGAAGGGCCCCCAGGGGGCCCCCAAGCAGCCCCTCTCAATTTGGGTCTGGGGGCTTTCGTTGGGCATGGAACCTGGGAGATTCCTGCAAGGTTGCAGTTCGCGGCACGAGAAGCACTCTCCGGCCAACATGCCCAACTGCAGCAACAGCTCCCAAACCGAAGGAGCCAGGACACAAAGACCTAGCTGGCCTGAAGGGCCCCCAGGGGGGCCCCAAGCAGCCCCTCTCCATTTGGGTCTGGGGGCTTTTGTTGGGCATGTATACTTGAGAGGTACGTGCAAGTTACAGTTCGCGGCCCGAGAAGCACTCTCCGGCCAACATGCCCAACTGCAGCAACAGCTCCCAAAGCGAAGGAGCCAGGACCCAAAGACCTAGCTGGCCTGAAGGGCCCCCAGGGGGCCCCCAAGCAGCCCCTCTCCATTTGGGTCTGGGGGTTTTCGTTGGGCCGGGAACCTGGGAGGTACCTGCAAGGTTGCAGTTCGCGGCCCGAGAAGCACTCTCCGGCCAACATGCCCAACTGCAGCAACAGCTCCCAAACCGAAGGAGCCAGGACCCAAAGACCTAGCTGGCCTGAAGGGCCCCCAGGGGGGCCCCAAGCAGCCCCTCTCAATTTGGGTCTGGGGGCTTTCGTTGGGCCGAGAACCTGGGAGAATCCTGCAAGGTTGCAGTTCGCGGCCCGAGAAGCACTCTCCGGCCAACATGCCCAACTGCAGCAACAGCTCCCAAAGCGAAGGAGCCAGGACCCAAAGACCTAGCTGGCCTGAAGGGCCCCCAGGGGGCACCCCAGAGACACCTCTCAATTTGGGTCTGGGGGCTTCCGTTGGGCCGGGAACCTGGGAGGTACCTGCAAGGTTGCAGTTCGCGGCCCGAGAAGCACTCTCCGGCCAACATGCCCAACTGCAGCAACATCTCCCAAACCGAAGGAGCCAGGACCCAAAGACCTAGCTGGCCTGAAGGGCCCCCAGGGGGCCCCCAAGCAGCCCCTCTCCATTTGGGTCTGGGGGCTTTCGTTGGGCCGGGAACCTGGGAGAATCCTGCAAGGTTGCAGTTCGCGGCCCGAGAAGCACTCTCCGGCCAACATGCCCAACTGCAGCAACAGCTCCCAAACCGAAGGAGCCAGGACCCAAAGACCTAGCTGGCCTGAAGGGCCCCCAGGGGGCCCCCAAGCAGCCCCTCTCAATTTGGGTCTGGGGGCTTTCGTTGGGCCGGGAACCTGGGAGAATCATGCAAGGTTGCAGTTCGCGGCCCGAGAAGCACTCTCCGGCCAACATGCCCAACTGCAGCAACAGCTCCCAAAGCGAAGGAGCCAGGACCCAAAGACCTAGCTGGCCTGAAGGGCCCCCAGGGGGGCCCCAAGCAGCCCCTCTCCATTTGGGTCTGGGGGCTTTCGTTGGGCATGGAACCTGGGAGATTCCTGCAAGGTTGCAGTTCGCGGCCCGAGAAGCACTCTCCGGCCAACATGCCCAACTGCAGCAACAGCTCCCAAAGCGAAGGAGCCAGGACCCAAAGACCTAGCTGGCCTGAAGGGCCCCCATGGGGCCCCCAAGGAGCTCCTCTCAATTTGGGTCTGGGGGCTTTCGTTGGGCCGGGAACCTGGGAGAATCCTGCAAGGTTGGAGTTCGCGGCCCGAGAAGCACTCTCCGGCCAACATGCCCAACTGCAGCAACAGCTCCCAAACCGAAGGAGCCAGGACCCAAAGACCTAGCTGGCCTGAAGGGCCCCCAGGGGGCCCCAAAGCAGCCCCTCTCCATTTGGGTCTGGGGGCTTTCGTTGGGCCGGGAACCTGGGAGATTCCTGCAAGGTTGCAGTTCGCGGCCCGAGAAGCACTCTCCGCCCAACATGCCCAACTGCAGCAACAGCTCCCAAAGCGAAGGAGCCAGGACCCAAAGACCTAGCTGGCCTGAAGGGCCCCCAGGGGGCCCCCAAGCAGCCCCTCTCAATTTGGGTCTGGGGGCTTTCGTTGGGCCAGCAACCTGGGAGATTCCTGCAAGGTTGCAGTTCGCGGCCCGAGAAGCACTCTCCGGCCAACATGCCCAACTGCAGCAACAGCTCCCAAAGCGAAGGAGCCAGGACCCAAAGACCTAGCTGGCCTGAAGGGCCCCCAGGGGGGCCCCAAGCAGCCCCTCTCCATTTGGGTCTGGGGGCTTTCGTTGGGCATGTATACCTGAGAGGTACCTGCAAGGTTGCAGTTCGCGGCACGAGAAGCACTCTCCGGCCAACATGCCCAACTGCAGCAACAGCTCCCAAAGCGAAGGAGCCAGGACCCAAAGACCTAGCTGGCCTGAAGGGTCCCCATGGGGCCCCCAAGTGGCTCCTCTCCATTTGGGTCTGGGGGCTTTAGTTGGGCCGGGAACCTGAGAGGTACCTGCAAGGTTGCAGTTCGCGGCCGGAGAAGCACTCTCCGGCCAACATGCCCAACTGCAGCAACAGCTCCCAAACCGAAGGAGCCAGGACCCAAAGACCTAGCTGGCCTGAAGGGCCCCCAGGGGGCCCCCAAGCAGCCCCTCTCAATTTGGGTCTGGGGGCTTTTGTTGGGCCGGGAACCTGGGAGAATCCTTCAAGTTTGCAGTTCGCGGCCCGAGAAGCACTCTCCGGCCAACATGCCCAACTGCAGCAACAGCTCCCAAAGCGAAGGAGCCAGGACCCAAAGACCTAGCTGGCCTGAAGGGCCCCCAGGGGGCCCCCAAGCAGCCCCTCTCCATTTGGGTCTGGGGGCTTTCGTTGGGCCGGGAACCTGGGAGGTACCTGCAAGGTTGCAGTTCGCGGCCGGAGAAGCACTCTCCGGCCAACATGCTCAACTGCAGCAACAGCTCCCAAACCGAAGGAGCCAGGACCCAAAGAGCTAGGTGGCCTGAAGGGCCCCCAGGGGGCCCCCAAGCAGCCCCTCTCCATTTGGGTCTGGGGGCTTTCGTTGGGCCGGGAACCTGGGAGAATCCTGCAAGGTTGCAGTACGCGTCCCGAGAACCTCTCTCCGGCCAACATGCTCAACTGCAGCAACAGCTCCCAAACCGAAGGAGCCAGGACCCAAAGACCTAGCTGGCCTGAAGGGCCCCAAGGGGGACCCCAAGCAGCCCCTCTCCATTTGGGTCTGGGGGCTTTCGTTGGGCATGGATACCTGAGAGGTACCTGCAAGGTTACAGTTCGCGGCCCGAGAAGCACTCTCCGGCCAACATGCACAACTGCAGCAACAGCTCCCAAACCGAAGGAGCCAGGACCCAAAGAGCTAGGTGGCCTGAAGGGCCCCCAGGGGGCCCCCAAGCAGCCCCTCTCAATTTGGGTCTGGGGGCTTTCGTTGGGCATGGAACCTGGGAGATTCCTGCCAGGTTGCAGTTCGCGGCCCGAGAAGCACTCCCCGGCCAACATGCCCAACTGCAGCAACAGCTCCCAAACCGAAGGAGCCAGGACCCAAAGAGCTAGGTGGCCTGAAGGGCCCCCAGGGGGCCCCCAAGCAGCCCCTCTCCATTGGGGTCTGGGGGCTTTCGTTGGGCCGAGAACCTGGGAGAATCCTGCAAGGTTGCAGTTCGCGGCCCGAGAAGCACTCTCCGGCCAACATGCCCAACTGCAGCAACAGTTCCCAAACCGAAGGAGCCAGGACCCAAAGACCTAGCTGGCCTGAAGGGCCCCCAGGGGGCCCCCAAGCAGCCCCTCTCCATTTGGGTCTGGGGGCTTTTGTTGGGCCGGGAACCTGGGAGATTCCTGCAAGGTTGCAGTTCGCGGCCCGAGAAGCACTCTCCGGCCAACATGCCCAACTGCAGCAACAGCTCCCAAACCGAAGGAGCCAGGACCCAAAGACCTAGCTGGCCTGAAGGGCCCCCAGGGGGCCCCCAAGCAGCCCCTCTCAATTTGGGTCTGGGGGCTTTCGTTGGGCCGGGAACCTGGGAGATTCCTGCAAGGTTGCAGTTCGCGGCCCGAGAAGCACTCTCCGGCCAACATGCCCAACTGCAGCAACAGCTCCCAAACCGAAGGAGCCAGGACCCAAAGACCTAGCTGGCCTGAAGGGCCCCCAGGGGGCCACCAAGCAGCCCCTCTCCATTTGGGTCTGGGGGCTTTTGTTGGGCCGGGAACCTGGGAGATTCCTGCAAGGTTGCAGTTCGCGGCCCGAGAAGCACTCTCCGGCCAACATGCCCAACTGCAGCAACAGCTCCCAAAGCGAAGGAGCCAGGACCCAAAGACCTAGCTGGCCTGAAGGGCCCCCAGGGGGCCCCCAAGCAGCCCCTCTCAATTTGGGTCTGGGGGCTTTCGTTGGGCCGGGAACCTGGGAGGTACCTGCAAGGTTGCAGTTCGCGGCCCGAGAAGCACTCTCCTGCCAACATGCACAACTGCAGCAACAGCTCCCAAAGCGAAGGAGCCAGGACACAAAGACCTAGCTGGCCTGAAGGGCCCCCAGGGGGCCCCCAAGCAGCCCCTCTCAATTTGGGTCTGGGGGCTTTCGTTGGGCATGTATACCTGAGAGGTACCTGCAAGGTTGCAGTTCGCGGCCCGAGAAGCACTCTCCGGCCAACATGCCCAACTGCAGCAACAGCTCCCAAAGCGAAGGAGCCAGGACCCAAAGACCTAGCTGGCCTGAAGGGCCCCCAGGGGGCCCCCAAGGGGCTCCTCTCCATTTGGGTCTGGGGGCTTTAGTTGGGCCGGGAACCTGAGAGGTACCTGCAAGGTTGCAGTTCGCGGCCGGAGAAGCACTCTCCGGCCAACATGCCCAACTGCAGCAACAGCTCCCAAAGCGAAGGAGCCAGGACCCAAAGAGCTAGCTGGCCTGAAGGGCCCCCAGGGGGCCCCCAAGCAGCCCCTCTCCATTTGGGTCTGGGGGCTTTCGTTGGGCCAGGAACCTGGGAGGTACCTGCAAGGTTGCAGTTCGCGGCCCGAGAAGCACTCTCCGGCCAACATGCCCAACTGCAGCAACAGCTCCCAAACCGAAGGAGCCAGGACCCAAAGACCTAGCTGGCCTGAAGGGCCCCCAGGGGGCCACCAAGCAGCCCCTCTCCATTTGGGTCTGGGGGCTTTCGTTGGGCATGGATACCTGAGAGGTACCTGCAAGGTTACAGTTCGCGGCCCGAGAAGCACTCTCCGGCCAACATGCTCAACTGCAGCAACAGCTCCCAAACCGAAGGAGCCAGGACCCAAAGAGCTAGCTGGCCTGAAGGGCCCCCAGGGGGCCCCCAAGCAGCCCCTCTCCATTTGGGTCTGGGGGCTTTCGTTGGGCCGGGAACCTGGGAGAATCCTGCAAGGTTGCAGTTCGCGGCCCGAGAAGCACTCTCCGGCCAACATGCTCAACTGCAGCAACAGCTCCCAAAGCGAAGGAGCCAGGACCCAAAGACCTAGCTGGCCTGAAGGGCCCCAAGTGGGACCCCAAGCAGCCCCTCTCCATTTGGGTCTGGGGGTTTTCGTTGGGCATGGATACCTGAGAGGTACCTGCAAGGTTACAGTTCGCGGCCCGAGAAGCACTCTCCGCCCAACATGCACAACTGCAGCAACAGCTCCCAAACCGAAGGAGCCAGGACCCAAAGAGCTAGGTGGCCTGAAGGGCCCCCAGGGGGCCCCCAAGCAGCCCCTCTCCATTTGGGTCTGGGGGCTTTCGTTGGGCATGGAACCTGGGAGATTCCTGCAAGGTTGCAGTTCGCGGCCCGAGAAGCACTCTCCGGCCAACATGCCCAACTGCAGCAACAGCTCCCAAACCGAAGGAGCCAGGACCCAAAGAGCTAGGTGGCCTGAAGGGCCCCCAGGGGGCCCCCAAGCAGCCCCTCTCAATTTGGGTCTGGGGGCTTTCGTTGGGCCGGGAACCTGGGAGAATCCTGCAAGGTTGCAGTTCGCGGCCCGAGAAGCACTCTCCGGCCAACATGCCCAACTGCAGCAACAGTTCCCAAACCGAAGGAGCCAGGACACAAAGACCTAGCTGGCCTGAAGGGCCCCCAGGGGGCCCCCAAGCAGCCCCTCTCCATTTGGGTCTGGGGGCTTTTGTTGGGCCGGGAACCTGGGAGATTCCTGCAAGGTTGCAGTTCGCGGCCCGAGAAGCACTCTCCGGCCAACATGCCCAACTGCAGCAACAGCTCCCAAAGCGAAGGAGCCAGGACCCAAAGACCTAGCTGGCCTGAAGGGCCCCAAGGGGGACCCCAAGCAGCCCCTCTCCATTTGGGTCTGGGGGCTTTCGTTGGGCCGGGAACCTGGGAGATTCCTGCAAGGTTGCAGTTCGCGGCCCGAGAAGCACTCTCCGGCCAACATGCCCAACTGCAGCAACAGCTCCCAAAGCGAAGGAGCCAGGACCCAAAGACCTAGCTGGCCTGAAGGGCCCCCAGGGGGCCCCCAAGCAGCCCCTCTCCATTTGGGTCTGGGGGCTTTTGTTGGGCATGTATACCTGAGAGGTACCTGGAAGTTACAGTTCGCGGCCCGAGAAGCACTCTCCGGCCAACATGCCCAACTGCAGCAACAGCTCCCAAACCGAAGAAGCCAGGACCCAAAGACCTAGCTGGCCTGAAGGGCCCCCAGGGGGGCCCCAAGCAGCCCCTCTCCATTTGGGTCTGGGGGCTTTCGTTGGGCCGGGAACCTGGGAGAATCCTGCAAGGTTGCAGTTCGCGGCCGGAGAAGCACTCTCCGGGCAACATGCCCAACTGCAGCAACAGCTCCCAAAGCGAAGGAGCCAGGACCCAAAGACCTAGCTGGCCTGAAGGGCCCCAAGGGGGACCCCAAGCAGCCCCTCTCCATTTGGGTCTGGGGGCTTTCGTTGGGCATGGAACCTGGGAGATTCCTGCAAGGTTGCAGTTCGCGGCCCGAGAAGCACTCTCCTGCCAACATGCCCAACTGCAGCAACAGCTCCCAAAGCGAAGGAGCCAGGACCCAAAGACCTAGCTGGCCTGAAGGGCCCCCAGGGGGCCCCCAAGCAGCCCCTCTCCATTTGGGTCTGGGGGCTTTCGTTGGGCCGGGAACCTGGGAGAATCCTGCAAGGTTGCAGTTCGCGGCCCGAGAAGCACTCTCCGCCCAACATGCCCAACTGCAGCAACAGCTCCCAAACCGAAGGAGCCAGGACCCAAAGACCTAGCTGGCCTGAAGGGCCCCCAGGGGGCCCCCAAGCAGCCCCTCTCCATTTGGGTCTGGGGGCTTTTGTTGGGCATGTATACCTGAGAGGTACCTGGAAGTTACAGTTCGCGGCCCGAGAAGCACTCTCCGGCCAACATGCCCAACTGCAGCAACAGCTCCCAAAGCGAAGGAGCCAGGACCCAAAGACCTAGCTGGCCTGAAGGGCCCCCAGGGGGCCCCCAAGCAGCCCCTCTCCATTTGGGTCTGGGGGTTTTCGTTGGGCCGGGAACCTGGGAGGTACCTGCAAGGTTGCAGTTCGCGGCCCGAGAAGCACTCTCCGGCCAACATGCCCAACTGCAGCAACAGCTCCCAAACCGAAGGAGCCAGGACCCAAAGACCTAGCTGGCCTGAAGGGCCCCCAGGGGGGCCCCAAGCAGCCCCTCTCCATTTGGGTCTGGGGGCTTTTGTTGGGCCTGGAACCTGGGAGAATCCTGCAAGGTTGCAGTTCGCGGCCGGAGAAGCACTCTCCTGGCAACATGCCCAACTGCAGCAACAGCTCCCAAACCGAAGGAGCCAGGACCCAAAGACCTAGCTGGCCTGAAGGGCCCCCAGGGGGCCCCCAAGCAGCCCCTCTCCATTTGGGTCTGGGGGCTTTCGTTGGGCCGGGAACCTGGGAGAATCCTGCAAGGTTGCAGTTCGCGGCCCGAGAAGCACTCTCCGGCCAACATGCCCAACTGCAGCAACAGCTCCCAAAGCGAAGGAGCCAGGACCCAAAGACCTAGCTGGCCTGAAGGGCCCCCAGGGGGCCCCCAAGCAGCCCCTCTCCATTTGGGTCTGGGGGCTTTCGTTGGGCCGGGAACCTGGGAGATTCCTGCAAGGTTGCAGTTCGAGGCCCGAGAAGCACTCTCCGCCCAACATGCCCAACTGCAGCAACAGCTCCCAAAGCGAAGGAGCCAGGACACAAAGACCTAGCTGGCCTGAAGGGCCCCCAGGGGGCCCCCAAGTAGCCCCTCTCAATTTGGGTCTGGGGGCTTTCGTTGGACATGTATACCTGAGAGGTACCTGCAAGGTTGCAGTTCGCGGCCCGAGAAGCACTCTCCGGCCAACATGCCCAACTGCAGCAACAGCTCCCAAAGCGAAGGAGCCAGGACCCAAAGACCTAGCTGGCCTGAAGGGCCCCCATGGGGCCCACAAGGGGCTCCTCTCCATTTGGGTCTGGGGGCTTTAGTTGGGCCGGGAACCTGAGAGGTACCTGCAAGGTTGCAGTTCGCGGCCGGAGAAACACTCTCCGGCCAACATGCCCAACTGCAGCAACAGCTCCCAAACCGAAGGAGCCAGGACCCAAAGACCTAGCTGGCCTGAAGGGCCCCCAGGGGGCCCCCAAGCAGCCCCTCTCCATTTGGGTCTGGGGGCTTTCGTTGGGCCAGGAACCTGGGAGATTCCTTCAAGTTTGCAGTTCGCGGCCCGAGAAGCACTCTCCGGCCAACATGCCCAACTGCAGCAACAGCTCCCAAAGCGAAGGAGCCAGGACCCAAAGACCTAGCTGGCCTGAAGGGCCCCCAGGGGGCCCCCAAGCAGCCCCTCTCCATTTGGGTCTGGGGGCTTTCGTTGGGCCAGGAACCTGGGAGGTACCTGCAAGGTTGCAGTTCGCGGCCCGAGAAGCACTCTCCGGCCAACATGCCCAACTGCAGCAACAGCTCCCAAAGCGAAGGAGCCAGGACCCAAAGACCTAGCTGGCCTGAAGGGCCCCCAGGGGGCCACCAAGCAGCCCCTCTCAATTTGGGTCTGGGGGCATTCGTTGGGCATGGATACCTGAGAGGTACCTGCAAGGTTACAGTTCGCGGCCTGAGAAGCACTCTCCGGCCAACATGCTCAACTGCAGCAACAGCTCCCAAACCGAAGGAGCCAGGACCCAAAGAGCTAGGTGGCCTGAAGGGCCCCCAGGGGGCCCCCAAGCAGCCCCTCTCCATTTGGGTCTGGGGGCTTTCGTTGGGCCGGGAACCTGGGAGAATCCTGCAAGGTTGCAGTTCGCGGCCCGAGCAGCACTCTCCGGCCAACATGCTCAACTGAAGCAACAGCTCCCAAACCGAAGGAGCCAGGACCCAAAGACCTAGCTGGCCTGAAGGGCCCCAAGGGGGACCCCAAGCAGCCCCTCTCCATTTGGGTCTGGGGGCTTTCGTTGGGCATGGATACCTGAGAGGTACCTGCAAGGTTACAGTTCGCGGCCCGAGAAGCACTCTCCGGCCAACATGCCCAACTGCAGCAACAGCTCCCAAACCGAAGGAGCCAGGACCCAAAGAGCTAGGTGGCCTGAAGGGCCCCCAGGGGGCCCCCAAGCAGCCCCTCTCAATTTGGGTCTGGGGGCTTTCGTTGGGCATGGAACCTGGGAGATTCCTGCAAGGTTGCAGTTCGCGGCCCGAGAAGCACTCTCCGGCCAACATGCCCAACTGCAGCAACAGCTCCCAAACCGAAGGAGCCAGGACCCAAAGAGCTAGGTGGCCTGAAGGGCCCCCAGGGGGCCCCCAAGCAGCCCCTCTCAATTTGGGTCTGGGGGCTTTCGTTGGGCCGGGAACCTGGGAGAATCCTGCAAGGTTGCAGTTCGCGGCCCGAGAAGCACTCTCCGGCCAACATGCACAACTGCAGCAACAGTTCCCAAACCGAAGGAGCCAGGACCCAAAGACCTAGCTGGCCTGAAGGGCCCCCAGGGGGCCCCCAAGCAGCCCCTCTCCATTTGGGTCTGGGGGCTTTTGTTGGGCCGGGAACCTGGGAGATTCCTGCAAGGTTGCAGTTCGCGGCCCGAGAAGCACTCTCCGGCCAACATGCCCAACTGCAGCAACAGCTCCCAAAGCGAAGGAGCCAGGACACAAAGACCTAGCTGGCCTGAAGGGCCCCCAGGGGGCCCCCAAGCAGCCCCTCTCCATTTGGGTCTGGGGGCTTTCGTTGGGCCGGGAACCTGGGAGATTCCTGCAAGGTTGCAGTTCGCGGCCCGAGAAGCACTCTCCGGCCAACATGCCCAACTGCAGCAACAGCTCCCAAAGCGAAGGAGCCAGGACCCAAAGACCTAGCTGGCCTGAAGGGCCCCCAGGGGGCCCCCAAGCAGCCCCTCTCCATTTGGGTCTGGGGGCTTTCGTTGGGCCGGGAACCTGGGAGATTCCTGCAAGGTTGCAGTTCGCGGCCCGAGAAGCACTCTCCGCCCAACATGCCCAACTGCAGCAACAGCTCCCAAACCGAAGGAGCCAGGACCCAAAGAGCTAGGTGGCCTGAAGGGCCCCCAGGGGGCCCCCAAGCAGCCCCTCTCAATTTGGGTCTGGGGGCTTTCGTTGGGCATGGAACCTGGGAGATTCCTGCAAGGTTGCAGTTCGCGGCCCGAGAAGCACTCCCCGGCCAACATGCCCAACTGCAGCAACAGCTCCCAAACCGAAGGAGCCAGGACCCAAAGACCTAGCTGGCCTGAAGGGCCCCCAGGGGGCCCCCAAGCAGCCCCTCTCAATTTGGGTCTGGGGGCTTTCGTTGGGCCGGGAACCTGGGAGAATCCTGCAAGGTTGCAGTTCGCGGCCCGAGAAGCACTCTCCGGCCAACATGCCCAACTGCAGCAACAGTTCCCAAACCGAAGGAGCCAGGACACAAAGACCTAGCTGGCCTGAAGGGCCCCCAGGGGGCCCCCAAGCAGCCCCTCTCCATTTGGGTCTGGGGGCTTTCGTTGGGCATGGATACCTGAGAGGTACCTGCAAGGTTACAGTTCGCGGCCCGAGAAGCACTCTCCGGCCAACATGCACAACTGCAGCAACAGCTCCCAAACCGAAGGAGCCAGGACCCAAAGAGCTAGGTGGCCTGAAGGGCCCCCAGGGGGCCCCCAAGCAGCCCCTCTCAATTTGGGTCTGGGGGCTTTCGTTGGGCATGGAACCTGGGAGATTCCTGCAAGGTTGCAGTTCGCGGCCCGAGAAGCACTCCCCGGCCAACATGCCCAACTGCAGCAACAGCTCCCAAACCGAAGGAGCCAGGACCCAAAGAGCTAGGTGGCCTGAAGGGCCCCCAGGGGGCCCCCAAGCAGCCCCTCTCAATTTGGGTCTGGGGGCTTTCGTTGGGCCGGGAACCTGGGAGAATCCTGCAAGGTTGCAGTTCGCGGCCCGAGAAGCACTCTCCGGCCAACATGCCCAACTGCAGCAACAGTTCCCAAACCGAAGGAGCCAGGACACAAAGACCTAGCTGGCCTGAAGGGCCCCCAGGGGGCCCCCAAGCAGCCCCTCTCCATTTGGGTCTGGGGGCTTTTGTTGGGCCGGGAACCTGGGAGATTCCTGCAAGGTTGCAGTTCGCGGCCCGAGAAGCACTCTCCGGCCAACATGCCCAACTGCAGCAACAGCTCCCAAAGCGAAGGAGCCAGGACCCAAAGACCTAGCTGGCCTGAAGGGCCCCCAGGGGGCCCCCAAGCAGCCCCTCTCCATTTGGGTCTGGGGGTTTTCGTTGGGCCGGGAACCTGGGAGGTACCTGCAAGGTTGCAGTTCGCGGCCCGAGAAGCACTCTCCGGCCAACATGCCCAACTGCAGCAACAGCTCCCAAACCGAAGGAGCCAGGACCCAAAGACCTAGCTGGCCTGAAGGGCCCCCAGGGGGGCCCCAAGCAGCCCCTCTCCATTTGGGTCTGGGGGCTTTCGTTGGGCCGGGAACCTGGGAGAATCCTGCAAGGTTGCAGTTCGCGGCCGGAGAAGCACTCTCCGGGCAACATGCCCAACTGCAGCAACAGCTCCCAAAGCGAAGGAGCCAGGACCCAAAGACCTAGCTGGCCTGAAGGGCCCCCAGGGGGCCCCCAAGCAGCCCCTCTCAATTTGGGTCTGGGGGCTTTCGTTGGGCCGGGAACCTGGGAGAATCCTGCAAGGTTGCAGTTCGCGGCCCGAGAAGCACTCTCCGGCCAACATGCCCAACTGCAGCAACAGCTCCCAAACCGAAGGAGCCAGGACCCAAAGAGCTAGGTGGCCTGAAGGGCCCCCAGGGGGCCCCCAAGCAGCCCCTCTCAATTTGGGTCTGGGGGCTTTCGTTGGGCATGGAACCTGGGAGATTCCTGCAAGGTTGCAGTTCGTGGCCCGAGAAGCACTCCCCGGCCAACATGCCCAACTGCAGCAACAGATCCCAAACCGAAGGAGCCAGGACCCAAAGAGCTAGGTGGCCTGAAGGGCCCCCAGGGGGCCCCCAAGCAGCCCCTCTCAATTTGGGTCTGGGGGCTTTCGTTGGGCCGGGAACCTGGGAAAATCCTGCAAGGTTGCAGTTCGCGGCCCGAGAAGCACTCTCCGGCCAACATGCCCAACTGCAGCAACAGTTCCCAAACCGAAGGAGCCAGGACCCAAAGACCTAGCTGGCCTGAAGTGCCCCCAGGGGGCCCCCAAGCAGCCCCTCTCCATTTGGGTCTGGGGGCTTTTGTTGGGCTGGGAACCTGGGAGATTCCTGCAAGGTTGCAGTTCGCGGCCGGAGAAGCACTCTCCGGCCAACATGCCCAACTGCAGCAACAGCTCCCAAAGCGAAGGAGCCAGGACCCAAAGACCTAGCTGGCCTGAAGGGCCCCAAGGGGGACCCCAAGCAGCCCCTCTCCATTTGGGTCTGGGGGCTTTCGTTGGGCCGGGAACCTGGGAGATTCCTGCAAGGTTGCAGTTCGCGTCCCGAGAAGCACTCTCCTGCCAACATGCCCAACTGCAGCAACAGCTCCCAAAGCGAAGGAGCCAGGACCCAAAGACCTAGCTGGCCTGAAGGGCCCCCAGGGGGCCCCCAAGCAGCCCCTCTCCATTTGGGTCTGGGGGCTTTCGTTGGGCCGGGAACCTGGGAGAATCCTGCAAGGTTGCAGTTCGCGGCCCGAGAAGCACTCTCCGGCCAACATGCCCAACTGCAGCAACAGCTCCCAAAGCGAAGGAGCCAGGACCCAAAGACCTAGCTGGCCTGAAGGGCCCCCAGGGGGCCCCCAAGCAGCCCCTCTCCATTTGGGTCTGGGGGCTTTCGTTGGGCCGGGAACCTGAGAGGTACCTGCAAGGTTGCAGTTCGCGGCCCGAGAAGCACTCTCCGGCCAACATGCCCAACTGCAGCAACAGCTCCCAAAGCGAAGGAGCCAGGACCCAAAGACCTAGCTGGCCTGAAGGGCCCCCATGTGGCCCACAAGGGGCTCCTCTCCATTTGGGTCTGGGGGCTTTAGTTGGGCCGGGAACCTGAGAGGTACCTGCAAGGTTGCAGTTCGCGGCCCGAGAAGCACTCTCCGGCCAACATGCCCAACTGCAGCAACAGCTCCCAAAGCGAAGGAGCCAGGACCCAAAGACCTAGCTGGCCTGAAGGGCCCCCAGGGGGCCCCCAAGCAGCCCCTCTCCATTTGGGTCTGGGGGCTTTCGTTGGGCCAGGAACCTGGGAGATTCCTTCAAGTTTGCAGTTCGCGGCCCGAGAAGCACTCTCCGGCCAACATGCCCAACTGCAGCAACAGCTCCCAAAGCGAAGGAGCCAGGACCCAAAGACCTAGCTGGCCTGAAGGGCCCCCAGGGGGCCCCCAAGCAGCCCCTCTCCATTTGGGTCTGGGGGCTTTTGTTGGGCCAGGAACCTGGGAGGTACCTGCAAGGTTGCAGTTCGCGGCCCGAGAAGCACTCTCCGGCCAACATGCCCAACTGCAGCAACAGCTCCCAAAGCGAAGGAGCCAGGACCCAAAGACCTAGCTGGCCTGAAGGGCCCCCAGGGGGCCACCAAGCAGCCCCTCTCAATTTGGGTCTGGGGGCATTCGTTGGGCATGGATACCTGAGAGGTACCTGCAAGGTTACAGTTCGCGGCCTGAGAAGCACTCTCCGGCCAACATGCTCAACTGCAGCAACAGCTCCCAAACCGAAGGAGCCAGGACCCAAAGAGCTAGGTGGCCTGAAGGGCCCCCAGGGGGCCCCCAAGCAGCCCCTCTCCATTTGGGTCTGGGGGCTTTCGTTGGGCCGGGAACCTGGGAGAATCCTGCAAGGTTGCAGTTCGCGGCCCGAGCAGCACTCTCCGGCCAACATGCTCAACTGAAGCAACAGCTCCCAAACCGAAGGAGCCAGGACCCAAAGACCTAGCTGGCCTGAAGGGCCCCAAGGGGGACCCCAAGCAGCCCCTCTCCATTTGGGTCTGGGGGCTTTCGTTGGGCATGGATACCTGAGAGGTACGTGCAAGGTTACAGTTCGCGGCACGAGAAGCACTCTCCGGCCAACATGCCCAACTGCAGCAACAGCTCCCAAACCGAAGGAGCCAGGACCCAAAGAGCTAGGTGGCCTGAAGGGCCCCCAGGGGGCCCCCAAGCAGCCCCTCTCAATTTGGGTCTGGGGGCTTTCGTTGGGCATGGAACCTGGGAGATTCCTGCAAGGTTGCAGTTCGCGGCCCGAGAAGCACTCCCCGGTCAACATGCCCAACTGCAGCAACAGCTCCCAAACCGAAGGAGCCAGGACCCAAAGACCTAGCTGGCCTGAAGGGCCCCCAGGGGGCCCCCAAGCAGCCCCTCTCCATTTGGGTCTGGGGGCTTTTGTTGGGCCGGGAACCTGGGAGATTCCTGCAAGGTTGCAGTTCGCGGCCCGAGAAGCACTCTCCGGCCAACATGCCCAACTGCAGCAACAGCTCCCAAACCGAAGGAGCCAGGACCCAAAGACCTAGCTGGCCTGAAGGGCCCCCAGGGGGCCCCCAAGCAGCCCCTCTCCATTTGGGTCTGGGGGCTTTCGTTGGGCCTGGAACCTGGGAGAATCCTGCAAGGTTGCAGTTCGCGGCCCGAGAAGCACTCTCCGCCCAACATGCCCAACTGCAGCAACAGCTCCCAAAGCGAAGGAGCCAGGACCCAAAGACCTAGCTGGCCTGAAGGGCCCCCAGGGGGCCCCCAAGCAGCCCCTCTCCATTTGGGTCTGGGGGCTTTCGTTGGGCCGGGAACCTGGGAGATTCCTGCAAGGTTGCAGTTCGCGGCCCGAGAAGCACTCTCCGGCCAACATGCCCAACTGCAGCAACAGCTCCCAAAGCGAAGGAGCCAGGACCCAAAGACCTAGCTGGCCTGAAGGGCCCCCAGGGGGCCCCAAGCAGCCCCTCTCATTTTGGGTCTGGGGGCTTTCGTTGGGCATGGAACCTGGGAGATTCCTGCAAGGTTGCAGTTCGCGGCCCGAGAAGCACTCTCCGGCCAACATGCCCAACTGCAGCAACAGCTCCCAAAGCGAAGGAGCCAGGACCCAAAGACCTAGCTGGCCTGAAGGGCCCCCAGGGGGCCCCCAAGCAGCCCCTCTCCATTTGGGTCTGGGGGCTTTCGTTGGGCATGGAACCTGGGAGATTCCTGCAAGGTTGCAGTTCGCGGCCCGAGAAGCACTCTCCGGCCAACATGCCCAACTGCAGCAACAGCTCCCAAACCGAAGGAGCCAGGACCCAAAGACCTAGCTGGCCTGAAGGGCCCCCAGGGGGCCCCCAAGCAGCCCCTCTCCATTTGGGTCTGGGGGCTTTCGTTGGGCCGGGAACCTGGGAGAATCCTGCAAGGTTGCAGTTCGCGGCCCGAGAAGCACTCTCCGGCCAACATGCCCAACTGCAGCAACAGCTCCCAAAGCGAAGGAGCCAGGACCCAAAGACCTAGCTGGCCTGAAGGGCCCCCAGGGGGCCCCCAAGCAGCCCCTCTCCATTTGGGTCTGGGGGCTTTCGTTGGGCATGGAACCTGGGAGATTCCTGCAAGGTTGCAGTTCGCGGCACGAGAAGCACTCTCCGGCCAACATGCCCAACTGCAGCAACAGCTCCCAAAGCGAAGGAGCCAGGACCCAAAGACCTAGCTGGCCTGAAGGGCCCCCAGGGGGGCCCCAAGCAGCCCCTCTCCATTTGGGTCTGGGGGCTTTCGTTGGGCATGGAACCTGGGAGATTCCTGCAAGGTTGCAGTTCGCGGCACGAGAAGCACTCTCCGGCCAACATGCCCAACTGCAGCAACAGCTCCCAAAGCGAAGGAGCCAGGACCCAAAGACCTAGCTGGCCTGAAGGGCCCCCAGGGGGGCCCCAAGCAGCCCCTCTCCATTTGGGTCTGGGGGCTTTTGTTGGGCTTGTATACCTGAGAGGTACCTGCAAGTTACATTTCGCGGCCCGAGAAGCACTCTCCGGCCAACATGCCCAACTGCAGCAACAGCTCCCAAACCGAAGGAGCCAGGACCCAAAGACCTAGCTGGCCTGAAGGGCCCCCAGGGGGCCCCCAAGCAGCCCCTCTCCATTTGGGTCTGGGGGTTTTCGTTGGGCCGGGAACCTGGGAGGTACCTGCAAGGTTGCAGTTCGCGGCCCGAGAAGCACTCTCCGGCCAACATGCCCAACTGCAGCAACAGCTCCCAAACCGAAGGAGCCAGGACCCAAAGACCTAGCTGGCCTGAAGGGCCCCCAGGGGGGCCCCAAGCAGCCCCTCTCAATTTGGGTCTGGGGGCTTTCGTTGGGCCGAGAACCTGGGAGAATCCTGCAAGGTTGCAGTTCGCGGCCCGAGAAGCACTCTCCGGCCAACATGCCCAACTGCAGCAACAGCTCCCAAACCGAAGGAGCCAGGACCCAAAGACCTAGCTGGCCTGAAGGGCCCCCAGGGGGCCCCCAAGAGGCACCTCTCAATTTGGGTCTGGGGGCTTCCGTTGGGCCGGGAACCTGGGAGGTACCTGCAAGGTTGCAGTTCGCGGCCCGAGAAGCACTCTCCGGCCAACATGCCCAACTGCAGCAACAGCTCCCAAACCGAAGGAGCCAGGACCCAAAGACCTAGCTGGCCTGAAGGGCCCCCAGGGGGGCCCCAAGCAGCCCCTCTCCATTTGGGTCTGGGGGCTTTCGTTGGGCCGGGAACCTGGGAGAATCCTGCCAGGTTGCAGTTCGCGGCCCGAGAAGCACTCTCCGGCCAACATGCCCAACTGCAGCAACAGCTCCCAAAGCGAAGGAGCCAGGACCCAAAGACCTAGCTGGCCTGAAGGGCCCCCAGGGGGCCCCCAAGCAGCCCCTCTCAATTTGGGTCTGGGGGCTTTTGTTGGGCTTGTATACCTGAGACGTACCTGCAAGTTACAGTTCGCGGCCCGAGAAGCACTCTCCGGCCAACATGCCCAACTGCAGCAACAGCTCCCAAACCGAAGGAGCCAGGACCCAAAGACCTAGCTGGCCTGAAGGGCCCCCAGGGGGCCCCCAAGCAGCCCCTCTCCATTTGGGTCTGGGGGTTTTCGTTGGGCCGGGAACCTGGGAGGTACCTGCAAGGTTGCAGTTCGCGGCCCGAGAAGCACTCTCCGGCCAACATGCCCAACTGCAGCAACAGCTCCCAAACCGAAGGAGCCAGGACCCAAAGACCTAGCTGGCCTGAAGGGCCCCCAGGGGGGCCCCAAGCAGCCCCTCTCAATTTGGGTCTGGGGGCTTTCGTTGGGCCGAGAACCTGGGAGAATCCTGCAAGGTTGCAGTTCGCGGCCCGAGAAGCACTCTCCGGCCAACATGCCCAACTGCAGCAACAGCTCCCAAACCGAAGGAGCCAGGACCCAAAGACCTAGCTGGCCTGAAGGGCCCCCAGGGGGCCCCCAAGAGGCACCTCTCAATTTGGGTCTGGGGGCTTCCGTTGGGCCGGGAACCTGGGAGGTACCTGCAAGGTTGCAGTTCGCGGCCCGAGAAGCACTCTCCGGCCAACATGCCCAACTGCAGCAACAGCTCCCAAACCGAAGGAGCCAGGACCCAAAGACCTAGCTGGCCTGAAGGGCCCCCAGGGGGGCCCCAAGCAGCCCCTCTCAATTTGGGTCTGGGGGCTTTCGTTGGGCCGGGAACCTGGGAGAATCCTGCAAGGTTGCAGTTCGCGGCCCGAGAAGCACTCTCCGGCCAACATGCCCAACTGCAGCAACAGCTCCCAAAGCGAAGGAGCCAGGACCCAAAGACCTAGCTGGCCTGAAGGGCCCCCAGGGGGCCCCCAAGCAGCCCCTCTCAATTTGGGTCTGGGGGCTTTCGTTGGGCCGGGAACCTGGGAGAATCCTGCAAGGTTGCAGTTCGCGGCCCGAGAAGCACACTCCGCCCAACATGCCCAACTGCAGCAACAGCTCCCAAACCGAAGGAGCCAGGACCCAAAGACCTAGCTGGCCTGAAGGGCCCCCAGGGGGCCCCCAAGCAGCCCCTCTCCATTTGGGTCTGGGGGCTTTCGTTGGGCCGGGAACCTGGGAGAATCCTGCCAGGTTGCAGTTCGCGGCCCGAGAAGCACTCTCCGGCCAACATGCCCAACTGCAGCAACAGCTCCCAAAGCGAAGGAGCCAGGACCCAAAGACCTAGCTGGCCTGAAGGGCCCCCATGGGGCCCCCAAGGAGCTCCTCTCCATTTAGGTCTGGGGGCTTTCGTTGGGCCGGGAACCTGGGAGGTACCTGCAAGGTTGCAGTTCGCGGCCCGAGAAGCACTCTCCAGCCAACATGCCCAACTGCAGCAACAGCTCCCAAACCGAATGAGCCAGGACCCAAAGACCTAGCTGGCCTGAAGGGCCCCCAGTGGGCCCCCAAGCAGCCCCTCTCCATTTGGGTCTGGGGGCTTTCGTTGGGCCGGGAACCTGGGAGATTCCTGCAAGGTTGCAGTTCGCGGCCCGAGAAGCACTCTCCGCCCAACATGCCCAACTGCAGCAACAGCTCCCAAACCGAAGGAGCCAGGACACAAAGACCTAGCTGGCCTGAAGGGCCCCCAGGGGGCCCCCAAGCAGCCCCTCTCCATTTGGGTCTGGGGGTTTTCGTTGGGCCGGGAACCTGGGAGGTACCTGCAAGGTTGCAGTTCGCGGCCCGAGAAGCACTCTCCGGCCAACATGCCCAACTGCAGCAACAGCTCCCAAACCGAAGGAGCCAGGACCCAAAGACCTAGCTGGCCTGAAGGGCCCCCAGGGGGGCCCCAAGCAGCCCCTCTCAATTTGGGTCTGGGGGCTTTCGTTGGGCCGAGAACCTGGGAGAATCCTGCAAGGTTGCAGTTCGCGGCCCGAGAAGCACTCTCCGGCCAACATGCCCAACTGCAGCAACAGCTCCCAAACCGAAGGAGCCAGGACCCAAAGACCTAGCTGGCCTGAAGGGCCCCCAGGGGGCCCCCAAGCAGCCCCTCTCAATTTGGGTCTGGGGGCTTTCGTTGGGCCGGGAACCTGGGAGAATCCTGCAAGGTTGCAGTTCGCGGCCCGAGAAGCACTCTCCGCCCAACATGCCCAACTGCAGCAACAGCTCCCAAAGCGAAGGAGCCAGGACCCAAAGACCTAGCTGGCCTGAAGGGCCCCCAGGGGGCCCCCAAGCAGCCCCTCTCCATTTGGGTCTGGGGGCTTTCGTTGGGCCGGGAACCTGGGAGAATCCTGCCAGGTTGCAGTTCGCGGCCCGAGAAGCACTCTCCGGCCAACATGCCCAACTGCAGCAACAGCTCCCAAAGCGAAGGAGCCAGGACCCAAAGACCTAGCTGGCCTGAAGGGCCCCCAGTGGGCCCCCAAGTAGCCCCTCTCCATTTGGGTCTGGGGGCTTTCGTTGGGCCGGGAACCTGGGAGATTCCTGCAAGGTTGCAGTTCGCGGCCCGAGAAGCACTCTCCGCCCAACATGCCCAACTGCAGCAACAGCTCCCAAAGCGAAGGAGCCAGGACCCAAAGACCTAGCTGGCCTGAAGGGCCCCCAGGGGGCCCCCAAGCAGCCCCTCTCCATTTGGGTCTGGGGGCTTTTGTTGGGCATGTATACCTGAGAGGTACCTGCAAGTTACAGTTCGCGGACCGAGAAGCACTCTCCGGCCAACATGCTCAACTGCAGCAACAGCTCCCAAACCGAAGGAGCCAGGACCCAAAGACCTAGCTGGCCTGAAGGGCCCCCAGGGGGCCCCCAAGCAGCCCCTCTCCATTTGGGTCTGGGGGTTTTCGTTGGGCCGGGAACCTGGGAGGTACCTGCAAGGTTGCAGTTCGCGGCCCGAGAAGCACTCTCCGCCCAACATGCCCAACTGCAGCAACAGCTCCCAAACCGAAGGAGCCAGGACCCAAAGACCTAGCTGGCCTGAAGGGCCCCCAGGGGGCCCCCAAGAGGCACCTCTCAATTTGGGTCTGGGGGCTTCCGTTGGGCCGGGAACCTGGGAGGTACCTGCAAGGTTGCAGTTCGCGGCCCGAGAAGCACTCTCCGGCCAACATGCCCAACTGCAGCAACAGCTCCCAAACCGAAGGAGCCAGGACCCAAAGACCTAGCTGGCCTGAAGGGCCCCCAGTGGGCCCCCAAGTAGCCCCTCTCAATTTGGGTCTGGGGGCTTTCGTTGGGCCGGGAACCTGGGAGATTCCTGCAAGGTTGCAGTTCGCGGCCCGAGAAGCACTCTCCGGCCAACATGCCCAACTGCAGCAACAGCTCCCAAAGCGAAGGAGCCAGGACCCAAAGACCTAGCTGGCCTGAAGGGCCCCCAGGGGGCCCCCAAGCAGCCCCTCTCCATTTGGGTCTGGGGGCTTTTGTTGGGCATGTATACCTGAGAGGTACCTGCAAGTTACAGTTCGCGGCCCGAGAAGCACTCTCCGGCCAACATGCTCAACTGCAGCAACAGCTCCCAAAGCGAAGGAGCCAGGACCCAAAGACCTAGCTGGCCTGAAGGGCCCCCAGGGGGCCCCCAAGCAGCCCCTCTCCATTTGGGTCTGGGGTTTTTCGTTGGGCCGGGAACCTGGGAGGTACATGCAAGGTTGCAGTTCGCGGCCCGAGAAGCACTCTCCGGCCAACATGCCCAACTGCAGCAACAGCTCCCAAACCGAAGGAGCCAGGACCCAAAGACCTAGCTGGCCTGAAGGGCCCCCAGGGGGGCCCCAAGCAGCCCCTCTCAATTTGGGTCTGGGGGCTTTCGTTGGGCCGGGAACCTGGGAGAATCCTGCAAGGTTGCAGTTCGCGGCCCGAGAAGCACTCTCCGGCCAACATGCCCAACTGCAGCAACAGCTCCCAAAGCGAAGGAGCCAGGACCCAAAGACCTAGCTGGCCTGAAGGGCCCCCAGGGGGCCCCCAAGCAGCCCCTCTCAATTTGGGTCTGGGGGCTTTCGTTGGGCCGGGAACCTGGGAGAATCCTGCAAGGTTGCAGTTCGCGGCCCGAGAAGCACTCTCCGGCCAACATGCTCAACTGCAGCAACAGCTCCCAAAGCGAAGGAGCCAGGACCCAAAGACCTAGCTGGCCTGAAGGGCCCCAGGGGGCCCCCAAGCAGCCCCTCTCCATTTGGGTCTGGGGGCTTTCGTTGGGCATGGAACCTGGGAGATTCCTGCAAGGTTGCAGTTCGCGGCCGGAGAAGCACTCTCCGGGCAACATGCCCAACTGCAGCAACAGCTCCCAAAGCGAAGGAGCCAGGACCCAAAGACCTAGCTGGCCTGAAGGGCCCCCAGGGGGCCCCCAAGGAGCTCCTCTCCATTTAGGTCTGGGGACTTTCGTTGGGCCGGGAACCTGGGAGGTACCTGCAAGGTTGCAGTTCGCGGCCCGAGAAGCACTCTCCGGCCAACATGCCCAACTGCAGCAACAGCTCCCAAACCGAAGGAGCCAGGACCCAAAGACCTAGCTGGCCTGAAGGGCCCCCAGGGGGCCCCCAAGCAGCCCCTCTCAATTTGGGTCTGGGGGCTTTCGTTGGGCATGGAACCTGGGAGATTCCTGCAAGGTTGCAGTTCGTGGCCCGAGAAGCACTCCCCGGCCAACATGCCCAACTGCAGCAACAGATCCCAAACCGAAGGAGCCAGGACCCAAAGAGCTAGGTGGCCTGAAGGGCCCCCAGGGGGCCCCCAAGCAGCCCCTCTCAATTTGGGTCTGGGGGCTTTCGTTGGGCCGGGAACCTGGGAAAATCCTGCAAGGTTGCAGTTCGCGGCCCGAGAAGCACTCTCCGGCCAACATGCCCAACTGCAGCAACAGTTCCCAAACCGAAGGAGCCAGGACCCAAAGACCTAGCTGGCCTGAAGTGCCCCCAGGGGGCCCCCAAGCAGCCCCTCTCCATTTGGGTCTGGGGGATTTTGTTGGGCTGGGAACCTGGGAGATTCCTGCAAGGTTGCAGTTCGCGGCCGGAGAAGCACTCTCCGGCCAACATGCCCAACTGCAGCAACAGCTCCCAAAGCGAAGGAGCCAGGACCCAAAGACCTAGCTGGCCTGAAGGGCCCCAAGGGGGACCCCAAGCAGCCCCTCTCCATTTGGGTCTGGGGGCTTTCGTTGGGCCGGGAACCTGGGAGATTCCTGCAAGGTTGCAGTTCGCGGCCCGAGAAGCACTCTCCTGCCAACATGCCCAACTGCAGCAACAGCTCCCAAAGCGAAGGAGCCAGGACCCAAAGACCTAGCTGGCCTGAAGGGCCCCCAGGGGGCCCCCAAGCAGCCCCTCTCCATTTGGGTCTGGGGGCTTTCGTTGGGCCGGGAACCTGGGAGATTCCTGCAAGGTTGCAGTTCGCGGCCCGAGAAGCACTCTCCGCCCAACATGCCCAACTGCAGCAACAGCTCCCAAAGCGAAGGAGCCAGGACCCAAAGACCTAGCTGGCCTGAAGGGCCCCCAGGGGGCCCCCAAGCAGCCCCTCTCCATTTGGGTCTGGGGGCTTTTGTTGGGCATGTATACCTGAGAGGTACCTGGAAGTTACAGTTCGCGGCCCGAGAAGCACTCTCCGGCCAACATGCCCAACTGCAGCAACAGCTCCCAAAGCGAAGGAGCCAGGACCCAAAGACCTAGCTGGCCTGAAGGGCCCCCAGGGGGCCCCCAAGCAGCCCCTCTCCATTTGGGTCTGGGGGCTTTTGTTGGGCCTGGAACCTGGGAGAATCCTGCAAGGTTGCAGTTCGCGGCCGGAGAAGCACTCTCCTGGCAACATGCCCAACTGCAGCAACAGCTCCCAAAGCGAAGGAGCCAGGACCCAAAGACCTAGCTGGCCTGAAGGGCCCCCAGGGGGCCCCCAAGCAGCCCCTCTCCATTTGGGTCTGGGGGCTTTCGTTGGGCCGGGAACCTGGGAGAATCCTGCAAGGTTGCAGTTCGCGGCCCGAGAAGCACTCTCCGGCCAACATGCCCAACTGCAGCAACAGCTCCCAAAGCGAAGGAGCCAGGACCCAAAGACCTAGCTGGCCTGAAGGGCCCCCAGGGGGCCCCCAAGCAGCCCCTCTCCATTTGGGTCTGGGGGCTTTCGTTGGGCCGGGAACCTGGGAGATTCCTGCAAGGTTGCAGTTCGAGGCCCGAGAAGCACTCTCCGCCCAACATGCCCAACTGCAGCAACAGCTCCCAAAGCGAAGGAGCCAGGACACAAAGACCTAGCTGGCCTGAAGGGCCCCCAGGGGGCCCCCAAGTAGCCCCTCTCAATTTGGGTCTGGGGGCTTTCGTTGGGCATGTATACATGAGAGGTACCTGCAAGGTTGCAGTTCGCGGCCCGAGAAGCACTCTCCGGCCAACATGCCCAACTGCAGCAACAGCTCCCAAAGCGAAGGAGCCAGGACCCAAAGACCTAGCTGGCCTGAAGGGCCCCCATGTGGCCCACAAGGGGCTCCTCTCCATTTGGGTCTGGGGGCTTTAGTTGGGCATGGATACCTGAGAGGTACCTGCAAGGTTGCAGTTCGCGGCCCGAGAAGCACTCTCCGGCCAACATGCCCAACTGCAGCAACAGCTCCCAAAGCGAAGGAGCCAGGACCCAAAGACCTAGCTGGCCTGAAGGGCCCCCAGGGGGCCCCCAAGCAGCCCCTCTCAATTTGGGTCTGGGGGCTTTCGTTGGGCCGGGAACCTGGGAGAATCCTGCAAGGTTGCAGTTCGCGGCCCGAGAAGCACTCTCCGGCCAACATGCACAACTGCAGCAACAGTTCCCAAACCGAAGGAGCCAGGACCCAAAGACCTAGCTGGCCTGAAGGGCCCCCAGGGGGCCCCCAAGCAGCCCCTCTCCATTTGGGTCTGGGGGCTTTTGTTGGGCCGGGAACCTGGGAGATTCCTGCAAGGTTGCAGTTCGCGGCCCGAGAAGCACTCTCCGGCCAACATGCCCAACTGCAGCAACAGCTCCCAAACCGAAGGAGCCAGGACCCAAAGACCTAGCTGGCCTGAAGGGCCCCCAGGGGGCCCCCAAGCAGCCCCTCTCCATTTGGGTCTGGGGGCTTTCGTTGGGCCGGGAACCTGGGAGAATCCTGCAAGGTTGCAGTTCGCGGCCCGAGAAGCACTCTCCGCCCAACATGCCCAACTGCAGCAACAGCTCCCAAAGCGAAGGAGCCAGGACCCAAAGACCTAGCTGGCCTGAAGGGCCCCCAGGGGGCCCCCAAGCAGCCCCTCTCAATTTGGGTCTGGGGGCTTTCGTTGGGCCGGGAACCTGGGAGATTCCTGCAAGGTTGCAGTTCGCGGCCCGAGAAGCACTCTCCGGCCAACATGCCCAACTGCAGCAACAGCTCCCAAAGCGAAGGAGCCAGGACCCAAAGACCTAGCTGGCCTGAAGGGCCCCCAGGAGGCCCCCAAGCAGCCCCTCTCCATTTGGGTCTGGGGGCTTTTGTTGGGCCGGGAACCTGGGAGATTCCTGCAAGGTTGCAGTTCGCGGCCCGAGAAGCACTCTCCGGCCAACATGCCCAACTGCAGCAACAGCTCCCAAAGCGAAGGAGCCAGGACCCAAAGACCTAGCTGGCCTGAAGGGCCCCCAGGGGGCCCCCAAGCAGCCCCTCTCCATTTGGGTCTGGGGGCTTTCGTTGGGCCGGGAACCTGGGAGATTCCTGCAAGGTTGCAGTTCGCGGCCCGAGAAGCACTCTCCGGCCAACATGCCCAACTGCAGCAACAGCTCCCAAAGCGAAGGAGCCAGGACCCAAAGACCTAGCTGGCCTGAAGGGCCCCCAGGGGGCCCCAAGCAGCCCCTCTCATTTTGGGTCTGGGGGCTTTCGTTGGGCATGGAACCTGGGAGATTCCTGCAAGGTTGCAGTTCGCGGCCCGAGAAGCACTCTCCGGCCAACATGCCCAACTGCAGCAACAGCTCCCAAAGCGAAGGAGCCAGGACCCAAAGACCTAGCTGGCCTGAAGGGCCCCCAGGGGGCCCCCAAGCAGCCCCTCTCCATTTGGGTCTGGGGGCTTTCGTTGGGCATGGAACCTGGGAGATTCCTGCAAGGTTGCAGTTCGCGGCCCGAGAAGCACTCTCCGGCCAACATGCCCAACTGCAGCAACAGCTCCCAAACCGAAGGAGCCAGGACCCAAAGACCTAGCTGGCCTGAAGGGCCCCCAGGGGGCCCCCAAGCAGCCCCTCTCCATTTGGGTCTGGGGGCTTTCGTTGGGCCGGGAACCTGGGAGAATCCTGCAAGGTTGCAGTTCGCGGCCCGAGAAGCACTCTCCGGCCAACATGCCCAACTGCAGCAACAGCTCCCAAAGCGAAGGAGCCAGGACCCAAAGACCTAGCTGGCCTGAAGGGCCCCCAGGGGGCCCCCAAGCAGCCCCTCTCCATTTGGGTCTGGGGGCTTTCGTTGGGAATGGAACCTGGGAGATTCCTGCAAGGTTGCAGTTCGCGGCACGAGAAGCACTCTCCGGCCAACATGCCCAACTGCAGCAACAGCTCCCAAAGCGAAGGAGCCAGGACCCAAAGACCTAGCTGGCCTGAAGGGCCCCCAGGGGGGCCCCAAGCAGCCCCTCTCCATTTGGGTCTGGGGGCTTTCGTTGGGCATGGAACCTGGGAGATTCCTGCAAGGTTGCAGTTCGCGGCACGAGAAGCACTCTCCGGCCAACATGCCCAACTGCAGCAACAGCTCCCAAAGCGAAGGAGCCAGGACCCAAAGACCTAGCTGGCCTGAAGGGCCCCCAGGGGGGCCCCAAGCAGCCCCTCTCCATTTGGGTCTGGGGGCTTTTGTTGGGCTTGTATACCTGAGAGGTACCTGCAAGTTACAGTTCGCGGCCCGAGAAGCACTCTCCGGCCAACATGCCCAACTGCAGCAACAGCTCCCAAACCGAAGGAGCCAGGACCCAAAGACCTAGCTGGCCTGAAGGGCCCCCAGGGGGCCCCCAAGCAGCCCCTCTCCATTTGGGTCTGGGGGTTTTCGTTGGGCCGGGAACCTGGGAGATTCCTGCAAGGTTGCAGTTCGCGGCCCGAGAAGCACTCTCCGGCCAACATGCCCAACTGCAGCAACAGCTCCCAAACCGAAGGAGCCAGGACCCAAAGACCTAGCTGGCCTGAAGGGCCCCCAGGGGGGCCCCAAGCAGCCCCTCTCAATTTGGGTCTGGGGGCTTTCGTTGGGCCGAGAACCTGGGAGAATCCTGCAAGGTTGCAGTTCGCGGCCCGAGAAGCACTCTCCGGCCAACATGCCCAACTGCAGCAACAGCTCCCAAACCGAAGGAGCCAGGACCCAAAGACCTAGCTGGCCTGAAGGGCCCCCAGGGGGCCCCCAAGAGGCACCTCTCAATTTGGGTCTGGGGGCTTCCGTTGGGCCGGGAACCTGGGAGGTACCTGCAAGGTTGCAGTTCGCGGCCCGAGAAGCACTCTCCGGCCAACATGCCCAACTGCAGCAACAGCTCCCAAACCGAAGGAGCCAGGACCCAAAGACCTAGCTGGCCTGAAGGGCCCCCAGGGGGGCCCCAAGCAGCCCCTCTCAATTTGGGTCTGGGGGCTTTCGTTGGGCCGGGAACCTGGGAGAATCCTGCAAGGTTGCAGTTCGCGGCCCGAGAAGCACTCTCCGGCCAACATGCCCAACTGCAGCAACAGCTCCCAAAGCGAAGGAGCCAGGACCCAAAGACCTAGCTGGCCTGAAGGGCCCCCAGGGGGCCCCCAAGCAGCCCCTCTCAATTTGGGTCTGGGGGCTTTCGTTGGGCCGGGAACCTGGGAGAATCCTGCAAGGTTGCAGTTCGCGGCCCGAGAAGCACACTACGCCCAACATGCCCAACTGCAGCAACAGCTCCCAAAGCGAAGGAGCCAGGACCCAAAGACCTAGCTGGCCTGAAGGGCCCCCAGGGGGCCCCCAAGCAGCCCCTCTCCATTTGGGTCTGGGGGCTTTCGTTGGGCCGGGAACCTGGGAGAATCCTGCCAGGTTGCAGTTCGCGGCCCGAGAAGCACTCTCCGGCCAACATGCCCAACTGCAGCAACAGCTCCCAAAGCGAAGGAGCCAGGACCCAAAGACCTAGCTGGACTGAAGGTCCCCCATGGGGCCCCCAAGGAGCTCCTCTCCATTTAGGTCTGGGGGCTTTCGTTGGGCCGGGAACCTGGGAGGTACCTGCAAGGTTGCAGTTCGCGGCCCGAGAAGCACTCTCCAGCCAACATGCCCAACTGCAGCAACAGCTCCCAAAGCGAAGGAGCCAGGACCCAAAGACCTAGCTGGCCTGAAGGGCCCCCAGTGGGCCCCCAAGTAGCCCCTCTCCATTTGGGTCTGGGGGCTTTCGTTGGGCCGGGAACCTGGGAGATTCCTGCAAGGTTGCAGTTCGCGGCCCGAGAAGCACTCTCCGCCCAACATGCCCAACTGCAGCAACAGCTCCCAAACCGAAGGAGCCAGGACCCAAAGACCTAGCTGGCCTGAAGGGCCCCCAGGGGGCCCCCAAGCAGCCCCTCTCAATTTGGGTCTGGGGGCTTTCGTGGGGCCGGGAACCTGGGAGAATCCTGCAAGGTTGCAGTTCGCGGCCCGAGAAGCACTCTCCGGCCAACATGCCCAACTGCAGCAACAGCTCCCAAAGCGAAGGAGCCAGGACACAAAGACCTAGCTGGCCTGAAGGGCCCCCAGGGGGCCCCCAAGCAGCCCCTCTCCATTTGGGTCTGGGGGCTTTCGTTGGGCATGGAACCTGGGAGATTCCTGCAAGGTTGCAGTTCGCGGCACGAGAAGCACTCTCCGGCCAACATGCCCAACTGCAGCAACAGCTCCCAAAGCGAAGGAGCCAGGACCCAAAGACCTAGCTGGCCTGAAGGGCCCCCAGGGGGGCCCCAAGCAGCCCCTCTCCATTTGGGTCTGGGGGCTTTTGTTGGGCATGTATACCTGAGAGGTACCTGCAAGTTACAGTTCGCGGCCCGAGAAGCACTCTCCGGCCAACATGCCCAACTGCAGCAACAGCTCCCAAACCGAAGGAGCCAGGACACAAAGACCTAGCTGGCCTGAAGGGCCCCCAGGGGGCCCCCAAGCAGCCCCTCTCCATTTGGGTCTGGGGGTTTTCGTTGGGCCGGGAACCTGGGAGGTACCTGCAAGGTTGCAGTTCGCGGCCCGAGAAGCACTCTCCGGCCAACATGCCCAACTGCAGCAACAGCTCCCAAACCGAAGGAGCCAGGACCCAAAGACCTAGCTGGCCTGAAGGGCCCCCAGGGGGCCCCCAAGAGGCACCTCTCAATTTGGGTCTGGGGGCTTCCGTTGGGCCGGGAACCTGGGAGGTACCTGCAAGGTTGCAGTTCGCGGCCCGAGAAGCACTCTCCGCCCAACATGCCCAACTGCAGCAACAGCTCCCAAACCGAAGGAGCCAGGACCCAAAGACCTAGCTGGCCTGAAGGGCCCCCAGTGGGCCCCCAAGTAGCCCCTCTCCATTTGGGTCTGGGGGCTTTCGTTGGGCCGGGAACCTGGGAGATTCCTGCAAGGTTGCAGTTCGCGGCACGAGAAGCACTCTCCGGCCAACATGCCCAACTGCAGCAACAGCTCCCAAAGCGAAGGAGCCAGGACCCAAAGACCTAGCTGGCCTGAAGGGCCCCCAGGGGGCCCCCAAGCAGCCCCTCTCCATTTGGGTCTGGGGGCTTTTGTTGGGCATGTATACCTGAGAGGTACCTGCAAGTTACAGTTCGCGGCCCGAGAAGCACTCTCCGGCCAACATGCTCAACTGCAGCAACAGCTCCCAAACCGAAGGAGCCAGGACCCAAAGACCTAGCTGGCCTGAAGGGCCCCCAGGGGGCCCCCAAGCAGCCCCTCTCCATTTGGGTCTGGGGTTTTTCGTTGGGCCGGGAACCTGGGAGGTACATGCAAGGTTGCAGTTCGCGGCCCGAGAAGCACTCTCCGGCCAACATGCCCAACTGCAGCAACAGCTCCCAAACCGAAGGAGCCAGGACCCAAAGACCTAGCTGGCCTGAAGGGCCCCCAGGGGGGCCCCAAGCAGCCCCTCTCCATTTGGGTCTGGGGGCTTTCGTTGGGCCGGGAACCTGGGAGAATCCTGCAAGGTTGCAGTTCGCGGCCCGAGAAGCACTCTCCGGCCAACATGCCCAACTGCAGCAACAGCTCCCAAAGCGAAGGAGCCAGGACCCAAAGACCTAGCTGGCCTGAAGGGCCCCCAGGGGGCCCCCAAGCAGCCCCTCTCAATTTGGGTCTGGGGGCTTTCGTTGGGCCGGGAACCTGGGAGAATCCTGCAAGTTTGCAGTTCGCGGCCCGAGAAGCACTCTCCGGCCAACATGCCCAACTGCAGCAACAGCTCCCAAAGCGAAGGAGCCAGGACCCAAAGACCTAGCTGGCCTGAAGGGCCCCAGGGGGCCCCCAAGCAGCCCCTCTCCATTTGGGTCTGGGGGCTTTCGTTGGGCATGGAACCTGGGAGATTCCTGCAAGGTTGCAGTTCGCGGCCCGAGAAGCACTCTCCGGCCAACATGCCCAACTGCAGCAACAGCTCCCAAACCGAAGGAGCCAGGACCCAAAGACCTAGCTGGCCTGAAGGGCCCCCAGGGGGCCCCCAAGGAGCTCCTCTCCATTTAGGTCTGGGGACTTTCGTTGGGCCGGGAACCTGGGAGGTACCTGCAAGGTTGCAGTTCGCGGCACGAGAAGCACTCTCCGGCCAACATGCCCAACTGCAGCAACAGCTCCCAAACCGAAGGAGCCAGGACCCAAAGACCTAGCTGGCCTGAAGGGCCCCCAGGGGGCCCCCAAGCAGCCCCTCTCCATTTGGGTCTGGGGGCTTTCGTTGGGCCGGGAACCTGGGAGATTCCTGCAAGGTTGCAGTTCGCGGCCCGAGAAGCACTCTCCGCCCAACATGCACAACTGCAACAACAGCTCCCAAAGCGAAGGAGCCAGGACCCAAAGACCTAGCTGGCCTGAAGGGCCCCCAGGGGGCCCCCAAGCAGCCCCTCTCAATTTGGGTCTGGGGGCTTTCGTTGGGCCGGGAACCTGGGAGAATCCTGCAAGGTTGCAGTTCGCGGCCCGAGAAGCACTCTCCGGCCAACATGCCCAACTGCAGCAACAGCTCCCAAACCGAAGGAGCCAGGACCCAAAGAGCTAGGTGGCCTGAAGGGCCCCCAGGGGGCCCCCAAGCAGCCCCTCTCAATTTGGGTCTGGGGGCTTTCGTTGGGCATGGAACCTGGGAGATTCCTGCAAGGTTGCAGTTCGTGGCCCGAGAAGCACTCCCCGGCCAACATGCCCAACTGCAGCAACAGCTCCCAAACCGAAGGAGCCAGGACCCAAAGAGCTAGGTGGCCTGAAGGGCCCCCAGGGGGCCCCCAAGCAGCCCCTCTCAATTTGGGTCTGGGGGCTTTCGTTGGGCCGGGAACCTGGGAAAATCCTGCAAGGTTGCAGTTCGCGGCCCGAGAAGCACTCTCCGGCCAACATGCCCAACTGCAGCAACAGTTCCCAAACCGAAGGAGCCAGGACCCAAAGACCTAGCTGGCCTGAAGTGCCCCCAGGGGGCCCCCAAGCAGCCCCTCTCCATTTGGGTCTGGGGGCTTTTGTTGGGCTGGGAACCTGGGAGATTCCTGCAAGGTTGCAGTTCGCGGCCGGAGAAGCACTCTCCGGCCAACATGCCCAACTGCAGCAACAGCTCCCAAACCGAAGGAGCCAGGACCCAAAGACCTAGCTGGCCTGAAGGGCCCCAAGGGGGACCCCAAGCAGCCCCTCTCCATTTGGGTCTGGGGGCTTTCGTTGGGCCGGGAACCTGGGAGATTCCTGCAAGGTTGCAGTTCGCGGCCCGAGAAGCACTCTCCTGCCAACATGCCCAACTGCAGCAACAGCTCCCAAAGCGAAGGAGCCAGGACCCAAAGACCTAGCTGGCCTGAAGGGCCCCCAGGGGGCCCCCAAGCAGCCCCTCTCCATTTGGGTCTGGGGGCTTTCGTTGGGCCGGGAACCTGGGAGATTCCTGCAAGGTTGCAGTTCGCGGCCCGAGAAGCACTCTCCGCCCAACATGCCCAACTGCAGCAACAGCTCCCAAAGCGAAGGAGCCAGGACCCAAAGACCTAGCTGGCCTGAAGGGCCCCCAGGGGGCCCCCAAGCAGCCCCTCTCCATTTGGGTCTGGGGGCTTTTGTTGGGCATGTATACCTGAGAGGTACCTGGAAGTTACAGTTCGCGGCCCGAGAAGCACTCTCCGGCCAACATGCCCAACTGCAGCAACAGCTCCCAAAGCGAAGGAGCCAGGACCCAAAGACCTAGCTGGCCTGAAGGGCCCCCAGGGGGCCCCCAAGCAGCCCCTCTCCATTTGGGTCTGGGGGTTTTCGTTGGGCCGGGAACCTGGGAGGTACCTGCAAGGTTGCAGTTCGCGGCCCGAGAAGCACTCTCCGGCCAACATGCCCAACTGCAGCAACAGCTCCCAAACCGAAGGAGCCAGGACCCAAAGACCTAGCTGGCCTGAAGGGCCCCCAGGGGGGCCCCAAGCAGCCCCTCTCCATTTGGGTCTGGGGGCTTTTGTTGGGCCTGGAACCTGGGAGAATCCTGCAAGGTTGCAGTTCGCGGCCGGAGAAGCACTCTCCTGGCAACATGCCCAACTGCAGCAACAGCTCCCAAAGCGAAGGAGCCAGGACCCAAAGACCTAGCTGGCCTGAAGGGCCCCCAGGGGGCCCCCAAGCAGCCCCTCTCCATTTGGGTCTGGGGGCTTTCGTTGGGCCGGGAACCTGGGAGAATCCTGCAAGGTTGCAGTTCGCGGCCCGAGAAGCACTCTCCGGCCAACATGCCCAACTGCAGCAACAGCTCCCAAAGCGAAGGAGCCAGGACCCAAAGACCTAGCTGGCCTGAAGGGCCCCCAGGGGGCCCCCAAGCAGCCCCTCTCCATTTGGGTCTGGGGGCTTTCGTTGGGCCGGGAACCTGGGAGATTCCTGCAAGGTTGCAGTTCGCGGCCCGAGAAGCACTCTCCGGCCAACATGCCCAACTGCAGCAACAGCTCCCAAAGCGAAGGAGCCAGGACCCAAAGACCTAGCTGGCCTGAAGGGCCCCCATGTGGCCCACAAGGGGCTCCTCTCCATTTGGGTCTGGGGGCTTTAGTTGGGCATGGATACCTGAGAGGTACCTGCAAGGTTGCAGTTCGCGGCCCGAGAAGCACTCTCCGGCCAACATGCCCAACTGCAGCAACAGCTCCCAAAGCGAAGGAGCCAGGACCCAAAGACCTAGCTGGCCTGAAGGGCCCCCAGGGGGCCCCCAAGCAGCCCCTCTCAATTTGGGTCTGGGGGCTTTCGTTGGGCCGGGAACCTGGGAGAATCCTGCAAGGTTGCAGTTCGCGGCCCGAGAAGCACTCTCCGGCCAACATGCCCAACTGCAGCAACAGCTCCCAAACCGAAGGAGCCAGGACCCAAAGAGCTAGGTGGCCTGAAGGGCCCCCAGGGGGCCCCCAAGCAGCCCCTCTCAATTTGGGTCTGGGGGCTTTCGTTGGGCCGGGAACCTGGGAGAATCCTGCAAGGTTGCAGTTCGCGGCCCGAGAAGCACTCTCCAGCCAACATGCACAACTGCAGCAACAGTTCCCAAACCGAAGGAGCCAGGACCCAAAGACCTAGCTGGCCTGAAGGGCCCCCAGGGGGCCCCCAAGCAGCCCCTCTCCATTTGGGTCTGGGGGCTTTTGTTGGGCCGGGAACCTGGGAGATTCCTGCAAGGTTGCAGTTCGCGGCCCGAGAAGCACTCTCCGGCCAACATGCCCAACTGCAGCAACAGCTCCCAAACCGAAGGAGCCAGGACCCAAAGACCTAGCTGGCCTGAAGGGCCCCCAGGGGGCCCCCAAGCAGCCCCTCTCCATTTGGGTCTGGGGGCTTTCGTTGGGCCGAGAACCTGGGAGAATCCTGCAAGGTTGCAGTTCGCGGCCCGAGAAGCACTCTCCGCCCAACATGCCCAACTGCAGCAACAGCTCCCAAAGCGAAGGAGCCAGGACCCAAAGACCTAGCTGGCCTGAAGGGCCCCCAGGGGGCCCCCAAGCAGCCCCTCTCAATTTGGGTCTGGGGGCTTTCGTTGGGCCGGGAACCTGGGAGATTCCTGCAAGGTTGCAGTTCGCGGCCCGAGAAGCACTCTCCGGCCAACATGCCCAACTGCAGCAACAGCTCCCAAAGCGAAGGAGCCAGGACACAAAGACCTAGCTGGCCTGAAGGGCCCCCAGGAGGCCCCCAAGCAGCCCCTCTCCATTTGGGTCTGGGGGCTTTTGTTGGGCCGGGAACCTGGGAGATTCCTGCAAGGTTGCAGTTCGCGGCCCGAGAAGCACTCTCCGGCCAACATGCCCAACTGCAGCAACAGCTCCCAAAGCGAAGGAGCCAGGACCCAAAGACCTAGCTGGCCTGAAGGGCCCCCAGGGGGCCCCCAAGCAGCCCCTCTCCATTTGGGTCTGGGGGCTTTCGTTGGGCCGGGAACCTGGGAGATTCCTGCAAGGTTGCAGTTCGCGGCCCGAGAAGCACTCTCCGGCCAACATGCCCAACTGCAGCAACAGCTCCCAAAGCGAAGGAGCCAGGACCCAAAGACCTAGCTGGCCTGAAGGGCCCCCAGGGGGCCCCAAGCAGCCCCTCTCATTTTGGGTCTGGGGGCTTTCGTTGGGCATGGAACCTGGGAGATTCCTGCAAGGTTGCAGTTCGCGGCCCGAGAAGCACTCTCCGGCCAACATGCCCAACTGCAGCAACAGCTCCCAAACCGAAGGAGCCAGGACCCAAAGACCTAGCTGGCCTGAAGGGCCCCCAGGGGGCCCCCAAGCAGCCCCTCTCCATTTGGGTCTGGGGGCTTTCGTTGGGCATGGAACCTGGGAGATTCCTGCAAGGTTGCAGTTCGCGGCACGAGAAGCACTCTCCGGCCAACATGCCCAACTGCAGCAACAGCTCCCAAAGCGAAGGAGCCAGGACCCAAAGACCTAGCTGGCCTGAAGGGCCCCCAGGGGGGCCCCAAGCAGCCCCTCTCCATTTGGGTCTGGGGGCTTTTGTTGGGCTTGTATACCTGAGAGGTACCTGCAAGTTACAGTTCGCGGCCCGAGAAGCACTCTCCGGCCAACATGCCCAACTGCAGCAACAGCTCCCAAACCGAAGGAGCCAGGACCCAAAGACCTAGCTGGCCTGAAGGGCCCCCAGGGGTCCCCCAAGCAGCCCCTCTCCATTTGGGTCTGGGGGTTTTCGTTGGGCCGGGAACCTGGGAGGTACCTGCAAGGTTGCAGTTCGCGGCCCGAGAAGCACTCTCCGGCCAACATGCCCAACTGCAGCAACAGCTCCCAAACCGAAGGAGCCAGGACCCAAAGACCTAGCTGGCCTGAAGGGCCCCCAGGGGGGCCCCAAGCAGCCCCTCTCAATTTGGGTCTGGGGGCTTTCGTTGGGCCGAGAACCTGGGAGAATCCTGCAAGGTTGCAGTTCGCGGCCCGAGAAGCACTCTCCGGCCAACATGCCCAACTGCAGCAACAGCTCCCAAACCGAAGGAGCCAGGACCCAAAGACCTAGCTGGCCTGAAGGGCCCCCAGGGGGCCCCCAAGAGGCACCTCTCAATTTGGGTCTGGGGGCTTCCGTTGGGCCGGGAACCTGGGAGGTACCTGCAAGGTTGCAGTTCGCGGCCCGAGAAGCACTCTCCGGCCAACATGCTCAACTGCAGCAACAGCTCCCAAACCGAAGGAGCCAGGACCCAAAGACCTAGCTGGCCTGAAGGGCCCCCAGGGGGGCCCCAAGCAGCCCCTCTCAATTTGGGTCTGGGGGCTTTCGTTGGGCCGGGAACCTGGGAGAATCCTGCAAGGTTGCAGTTCGCGGCCCGAGAAGCACTCTCCGGCCAACATGCCCAACTGCAGCAACAGCTCCCAAAGCGAAGGAGCCAGGACACAAAGACCTAGCTGGCCTGAAGGGCCCCCAGGGGGCCCCCAAGCAGCCCCTCTCCATTTGGGTCTGGGGGCTTTCGTTGGGCATGGAACCTGGGAGATTCCTGCAAGGTTGCAGTTCGCGGCACGAGAAGCACTCTCCGGCCAACATGCCCAACTGCAGCAACAGCTCCCAAAGCGAAGGAGCCAGGACCCAAAGACCTAGCTGGCCTGAAGGGCCCCCAGGGGGGCCCCAAGCAGCCCCTCTCCATTTGGGTCTGGGGGCTTTTGTTGGGCATGTATACCTGAGAGGTACCTGCAAGTTACAGTTCGCGGCCCGAGAAGCACTCTCCGGCCAACATGCCCAACTGCAGCAACAGCTCCCAAACCGAAGGAGCCAGGACACAAAGACCTAGCTGGCCTGAAGGGCCCCCAGGGGGCCCCCAAGCAGCCCCTCTCCATTTGGGTCTGGGGGTTTTCGTTGGGCCGGGAACCTGGGAGGTACCTGCAAGGTTGCAGTTCGCGGCCCGAGAAGCACTCTCCGGCCAACATGCCCAACTGCAGCAACAGCTCCCAAACCGAAGGAGCCAGGACCCAAAGACCTAGCTGGCCTGAAGGGCCCCCAGGGGGGCCCCAAGCAGCCCCTCTCAATTTGGGTCTGGGGGCTTTCGTTGGGCCGAGAACCTGGGAGAATCCTGCAAGGTTGCAGTTCGCGGCCCGAGAAGCACTCTCCGGCCAACATGCCCAACTGCAGCAACAGCTCCCAAACCGAAGGAGCCAGGACCCAAAGACCTAGCTGGCCTGAAGGGCCCCCAGGGGGCCCCCAAGCAGCCCCTCTCAATTTGGGTCTGGGGGCTTTCGTTGGGCCGGGAACCTGGGAGAATCCTGCAAGGTTGCAGTTCGCGGCCCGAGAAGCACTCTCCGCCCAACATGCCCAACTGCAGCAACAGCTCCCAAAGCGAAGGAGCCAGGACCCAAAGACCTAGCTGGCCTGAAGGGCCCCCAGGGGGCCCCCAAGCAGCCCCTCTCCATTTGGGTCTGGGGGCTTTCGTTGGGCCGGGAACCTGGGAGAATCCTGCCAGGTTGCAGTTCGCGGCCCGAGAAGCACTCTCCGGCCAACATGCCCAACTGCAGCAACAGCTCCCAAAGCGAAGGAGCCAGGACACAAAGACCTAGCTGGCCTGAAGGGCCCCCAGTGGGCCCCCAAGTAGCCCCTCTCCATTTGGGTCTGGGGGCTTTCGTTGGGCCGGGAACCTGGGAGAATCCTGCAAGGTTGCAGTTCGCGGCCCGAGAAGCAGTCTCCGCCCAACATGCCCAACTGCAGCAACAGCTCCCAAAGCGAAGGAGCCAGGACCCAAAGACCTAGCTGGCCTGAAGGGCCCCCAGGGGGCCCCCAAGCAGCCCCTCTCCATTTGGGTCTGGGGGCTTTTGTTGGGCATGTATACCTGAGAGGTACCTGCAAGTTACAGTTCGCGGCCCGAGAAGCACTCTCCGGCCAACATGCTCAACTGCAGCAACAGCTCCCAAACCGAAGGAGCCAGGACCCAAAGACCTAGCTGGCCTGAAGGGCCCCCAGGGGGCCCCCAAGCAGCCCCTCTCCATTTGGGTCTGGGGGCTTTTGTTGGGCATGTATACCTGAGAGGTACCTGGAAGTTACAGTTCGCGGCCCGAGAAGCACTCTCCGGCCAACATGCCAAACGTGGAGCGACTGCTCCCAAAGCGAAGGAGCCAGGACCCAAAGACCTAGCTGGCCTGAAGGGCCCCCAGGGGGCCCCCAAGCAGCCCCTCTCCATTTGGGTCTGGGGGCTTTCGTTGGGCCGGGAACCTGGGAGAATCCTGCAAGGTTGCAGTTCGCGGCCCGAGAAGCACTCTCCGGCCAACATGCCCAACTGCAGCAACAGCTCCCAAAGCGAAGGAGCCAGGACCCAAAGACCTAGCTGGCCTGAAGGGCCCCCAGGGGGCCCCCAAGCAGCCCCTCTCCATTTGGGTCTGGGGGCTTTTGTTGGGCATGTATACCTGAGAGGTACCTGCAAGGTTGCAGTTCGCGGCCCGAGAAGCACTCTCCGGCCAACATGCCCAACTGCAGCAACAGCTCCCAAAGCGAAGGAGCCAGGACCCAAAGACCTAGCTGGCCTGAAGGGCCCCCAGGGGGCCCCCAAGCAGCCCCTCTCCATTTGGGTCTGGGGGTTTTCGTTGGGCCGGGAACCTGGGAGGTACCTGCAAGGTTGCAGTTGGCGGCCCGAGAAGCACTCTCCGGCAAACATGCCCAACTGCAGCAACAGCTCCCAAACCGAAGGAGCCAGGACCCAAAGACCTAGCTGGCCTGAAGGGCCCCCAGGGGGGCCCCAAGCAGCCCCTCTCAATTTGGGTCTGGGGGCTTTCGTTGGGCTGGGAACCTGGGAGAATCCTGCAAGGTTGCAGTTCGCGGCCCGAGAAGCACTCTCCGGCCAACATGCCCAACTGCAGCAACAGCTCCCAAACCGAAGGAGCCAGGACCCAAAGACCTAGCTGGCCTGAAGGGCCCCAAGGGGGCCCCCAAGCAGCCCCTCTCAATTTGGGTCTGGGGGCTTTCGTTGGGCCGGGAACCTGGGAGAATCCTGCAAGGTTGCAGTTCGCAGCCCGAGAAGCACTCTCCGCCCAACATGCCCAACTGCAGCAACAGCTCCCAAAGCGAAGGAGCCAGGACCCAAAGACCTAGCTGGCCTGAAGGGCCCCAGGGGGCCCCCAAGCAGCCCCTCTCCATTTGGGTCTGGGGGCTTTCGTTGGGCATGGAACCTGGGAGAATCCTGCAAGGTTGCAGTTCGTGGCCCGAGAAGCACTCTCCGGCCAACATGCCCAACTGCAGCAACAGCTCCCAAACCGAAGGAGCCAGGACCCAAAGACCTAGCTGGCCTGAAGGGCCCCCAGTGGGCCCCCAAGTAGCCCCTCTCAATTTGGGTCTGGGGGCTTTCGTTGGGCCGGGAACCTGGGAGAATCCTGCAAGGTTGCAGTTCGCGGCACGAGAAGCACTCTCCGGCCAACATGCCCAACTGCAGCAACAGCTCCCAAACCGAAGGAGCCAGGACCCAAAGACCTAGCTGGCCTGAAGGGCCCCCAGGGGGCCCCCAAGCAGCCCCTCTCCATTTGGGTCTGGGGGCTTTTGTTGGGCATGTATACCTGAGAGGTACCTGCAAGTTACAGTTCGCGGCCCGAGAAGCACTCTCCGGCCAACATGCTCAACTGCAGCAACAGCTCCCAAAGCGAAGGAGCCAGGACCCAAAGACCTAGCTGGCCTGAAGGGCCCCCAGGGGGCCCCCAAGCAGCCCCTCTCCATTTGGGTTTGGGGTTTTTCGTTGGGCCGGGAACCTGGGAGGTACCTGCAAGGTTGCAGTTCGCGGCCCGAGAAGCACTCTCCGGCCAACATGCCCAACTGCAGCAACAGCTCCCAAACCGAAGGAGCCAGGACCCAAAGACCTAGCTGGCCTGAAGGGCCCCCAGGGGGGCCCCAAGCAGCCCCTCTCAATTTGGGTCTGGGGGCTTTCGTTGGGCCGGGAACCTGGGAGAATCCTGCAAGGTTGCAGTTCGCGGCCCGAGAAGCACTCTCCGGCCAACATGCCCAACTGCAGCAACAGCTCCCAAAGCGAAGGAGCCAGGACCCAAAGACCTAGCTGGCCTGAAGGGCCCCCAGGGGGCCCCCAAGCAGCCCCTCTCAATTTGGGTCTGGGGGCTTTCGTTGGGCCGGGAACCTGGGAGATTCCTGCAAGGTTGCAGTTCGCGGCCCGAGAAGCACTCTCCGGCCAACATGCCCAACTGCAGCAACAGCTCCCAAAGCGAAGGAGCCAGGACCCAAAGACCTAGCTGGCCTGAAGGGCCCCCAGGGGGCCCCCAAGCAGCCCCTCTCCATTTGGGTCTGGGGGCTTTCGTTGGGCCAGGAACCTGGGAGATTCCTGCAAGGTTGCAGTTCGCGGCCCGAGAAGCACTCTCCGGCCAACATGCCCAACTGCAGCAACAGCTCCCAAAGCGAAGGAGCCAGGACCCAAAGACCTAGCTGGCCTGAAGGGCCCCCATGGGGCCCCCAAGGAGCTCCTCTCCATTTAGGTCTGGGGGCTTTCGTTGGGCCGGGAACCTGGGAGGTACCTGCAAGGTTGCAGTTCGCGGCCCGAGAAGCACTCTCCGGCCAACATGCCCAACTGCAGCAAAAGCTCCCAAACCGAAGGAGCCAGGACCCAAAGACCTAGCTGGCCTGAAGGGCCCCCAGTGGGCCCCCAAGCAGCCCCTCTCCATTTGGGTCTGGGGGCTTTCGTTGGGCCGGGAACCTGGGAGATTCCTGCAAGGTTGCAGTTCGCGGCCCGAGAAGCACTCTCCGCCCAACATGCCCAACTGCAGCAACAGCTCCCAAAGCGAAGGAGCCAGGACCCAAAGACCTAGCTGGCCTGAAGGGCCCCCAGGGGGCCCCCAAGCAGCCCCTCTCCATTTGGGTCTGGGGGCTTTTGTTGGGCATGTATACCTGAGAGGTACCTGCAAGTTACAGTTCGCGGCCCGAGAAGCACTCTCCGGCCAACATGCTCAACTGCAGCAACAGCTCCCAAAGCGAAGGAGCCAGGACCCAAAGACCTAGCTGGCCTGAAGGGCCCCCAGGAGGCCCCCAAGCAGCCCCTCTCCATTTGGGTCTGGGGGTTTTCGTTGGGCCGGGAACCTGGGAGGTACCTGCAAGGTTGCAGTTCGCGGCCCGAGAAGCACTCTCCGGCCAACATGCCCAACTGCAGCAACAGCTCCCAAACCGAAGGAGCCAGGACCCAAAGACCTAGCTGGCCTGAAGGGCCCCCAGGGGGCCCCCAAGAGGCACCTCTCAATTTGGGTCTGGGGGCTTCCGTTGGGCCGGGAACCTGGGAGGTACCTGCAAGGTTGCAGTTCGCGGCCCGAGAAGCACTCTCCGGCCAACATGCCCAACTGCAGCAACAGCTCCCAAACCGAAGGAGCCAGGACCCAAAGACCTAGCTGGCCTGAAGGGCCCCAGGGGGCCCCCAAGCAGCCCCTCTCCATTTGGGTCTGGGGGCTTTCGTTGGGCATGGAGCCTGGGAGATTCCTGCAAGGTTGCAGTTCGCGGCCCGAGAAGCACTCTCCGGCCAACATGCCCAACTGCAGCAACAGCTCCCAAAGCGAAGGAGCCAGGACCCAAAGACCTAGCTGGACTGAAGGGCCCCCATGGGGCCCCCAAGGAGCTCCTCTCCATTTAGGTCTGGGGGCTTTCGTTGGGCCGGGAACCTGGGAGGTACCTGCAAGGTTGCAGTTCGCGGCCCGAGAAGCACTCTCCGCCCAACATGCCCAACTGCAGCAACAGCTCCCAAAGCGAAGGAGCCAGGACCCAAAGACCTAGCTGGCCTGAAGGGCCCCCAGGGGGGCCCCAAGCAGCCCCTCTCCATTTGGGTCTGGGGGCTTTTGTTGGGCATGTATACCTGAGAGGTACCTGGAAGTTACAGTTCGCGGCCCGAGAAGCACTCTCCGGCCAACATGCCAAATGTGGAGCGCCTGCTCCCAAAGCGAAGGAGCCAGGACCCAAAGACCTAGCTGGCCTGAAGGGCCCCCAGGGGGCCCCCAAGCAGCCCCTCTCCATTTGGGTCTGGGGGCTTTCGTTGGGCCGGGAACCTGGGAGAATCCTGCAAGGTTGCAGTTCGCGGCCCGAGAAGCACTCTCCGCCCAACATGCCCAACTGCAGCAACAGCTCCCAAAGCGAAGGAGCCAGGACCCAAAGACCTAGCTGGCCTGAAGGGCCCCCAGGGGGCCCCCAAGCAGCCCCTCTCCATTTGGGTCTGGGGGCTTTTGTTGGGCATGTATACCTGAGAGGTACCTGGAAGTTACAGTTCGCGGCCCGAGAAGCACTCTCCGGCCAACATGCCCAACTGCAGCAACAGCTCCCAAACCGAAGGAGCCAGGACCCAAAGACCTAGCTGGCCTGAAGGGCCCCCAGGGGGCCCCCAAGCAGCCCCTCTCAATTTGGGTCTGGGGGTTTTCGTTGGGCCGGGAACCTGGGAGGTACCTGCAAGGTTGCAGTTCGCGGCCCGAGAAGCACTCTCCGGCAAACATGCCCAACTGCAGCAACAGCTCCCAAACCGAAGGAGCCAGGACCCAAAGACCTAGCTGGCCTGAAGGGCCCCCAGGGGGGCCCCAAGCAGCCCCTCTCAATTTGGGTCTGGGGGCTTTCGTTGGGCCGGGAACCTGGGAGAATCCTGCAAGGTTGCAGTTCGCGGCCCGAGAAGCACTCTCCGGCCAACATGCCCAACTGCAGCAACAGCTCCCAAAGCGAAGGAGCCAGGACCCAAAGACCTAGCTGGCCTGAAGGGCCCCCAGGGGGCCCCCAAGCAGCCCCTCTCAATTTGGGTCTGGGGGCTTTCGTTGGGCCGGGAACCTGGGAGAATCCTGCAAGGTTGCAGTTCGCGGCCCGAGAAGCACTCTCCGGCCAACATGCCCAACTGCAGCAACAGCTCCCAAAGCGAAGGAGCCAGGACCCAAAGACCTAGCTGGCCTGAAGGGCCCCAGGGGGCCCCCAAGCAGCCCCTCTCCATTTGGGTCTGGGGGCTTTCGTTGGGCCGGGAACCTGGGAGATTCCTGCAAGGTTGCAGTTCGCGGCCCGAGAAGCACTCTCCGGCCAACATGCCCAACTGCAGCAACAGCTCCCAAACCGAAGGAGCCAGGACCCAAAGACCTAGCTGGCCTGAAGGGCCCCCATGGGGCCCCCAAGGAGCTCCTCTCCATTTAGGTCTGGGGGCTTTCGTTGGGCCGGGAACCTGGGAGGTACCTGCAAGGTTGCAGTTCGCGGCCCGAGAAGCACTCTCCGGCCAACATGCCCAACTGCAGCAACAGCTCCCAAACCGAAGGAGCCAGGACCCAAAGACCTAGCTGGACTGAAGGGCCCCCAGGGGGCCCCCAAGTAGCCCCTCTCAATTTGGGTCTGGGGGCTTTCGTTGGGCCTTGAACCTGGGAGATTCCTGCAAGGTTGCAGTTCGCGGCACGAGAAGCACTCTCCGGCCAACATGCCCAACTGCAGCAACAGCTCCCAAACCGAAGGAGCCAGGACACAAAGACCTAGCTGGCCTGAAGGGCCCCCAGGGGGCCCCCAAGCAGCCCCTCTCCATTTGGGTCTGGGGGCTTTTGTTGGGCATGTATACCTGAGAGGTACCTGCAAGTTACAGTTCGCGGCCCGAGAAGCACTCTCCGGCCAACATGCTCAACTGCAGCAACAGCTCCCAAAGCGAAGGAGCCAGGACCCAAAGACCTAGCTGGCCTGAAGGGCCCCCAGGGGGCCCCCAGCAGCCCCTCTCCATTTGGGTCTGGGGTTTTTCGTTGGGCCAGGAACCTGGGAGGTACCTGCAAGGTTGCAGTTCGCGGCCCGAGAAGCACTCTCCGGCCAACATGCCCAACTGCAGCAACAGCTCCCAAAGCGAAGGAGCCAGGACCCAAAGACCTAGCTGGCCTGAAGGGCCCCCAGGGGGGCCCCAAGCAGCCCCTCTCCATTTGGGTCTGGGGGCTTTCGTTGGGCCGGGAACCTGGGAGAATCCTGCAAGGTTGCAGTTCGCGGCCCGAGAAGCACTCTCCGGCCAACATGCCCAACTGCAGCAACAGCTCCCAAAGCGAAGGAGCCAGGACCCAAAGACCTAGCTGGCCTGAAGGGCCCCAGGGGGCCCCCAAGCAGCCCCTCTCCATTTGGGTCTGGGGGCTTTCGTTGGGCATGGAACCTGGGAGATTCCTGCAAGGTTGCAGTTCGCGGCCCGAGAAGCACTCTCCGGCCAACATGCCCAACTGCAGCAACAGCTCCCAAACCGAAGGAGCCAGGACCCAAAGACCTAGCTGGCCTGAAGGGCCCCCAGGGGGCCCCCAAGGAGCTCCTCTCCATTTAGGTCTGGGGGCTTTCGTTGGGCCGGGAACCTGGGAGGTACCTGCAAGGTTGCAGTTCGCGGCCCGAGAAGCACTCTCCGGCCAACATGCCCAACTGCAGCAACAGCTCCCAAACCGAAGGAGCCAGGACCCAAAGACCTAGCTGGCCTGAAGGGCCCCCAGGGGGCCCCCAAGTAGCCCCTCTCAATTTGGGTCTGGGGGCTTTCGTTGGGCCGGGAACCTGGGAGATTCCTGCAAGGTTGCAGTTCGCGGCCCGAGAAGCACTCTCCGCCCAACATGCACAACTGCAGCAACAGCTCCCAAAGCGAAGGAGCCAGGACCCAAAGACCTAGCTGGCCTGAAGGGCCCCCAGGGGGCCCCCAAGCAGCCCCTCTCCATTTGGGTCTGGGGGCTTTTGTTGGGCATGTATACATGAGAGGTACCTGCAAGTTACAGTTCGCGGCCCGAGAAGCACTCTCCGGCCAACATGCCCAACTGCAGCAACAGCTCCCAAAGCGAAGGAGCCAGGACCCAAAGACCTAGCTGGCCTGAAGGGCCCCCATGGGGCCCCCAAGGAGCTCCTCTCCATTTAGGTCTGGGGGCTTTCGTTGGGCCGGGAACCTGGGAGGTACCTGCAAGGTTGCAGTTCGCGGCCCGAGAAGCACTCTCCGCCCAACATGCCCAACTGCAGCAACAGCTCCCAAACCGAAGGAGCCAGGACCCAAAGACCTAGCTGGCCTGAAGGGCCCCCAGTGGGCCCCCAAGCAGCCCCTCTCCATTTGGGTCTGGGGGCTTTCGTTGGGCCGGGAACCTGGGAGATTCCTGCAAGGTTGCAGTTCGCGGCACGAGAAGCACTCTCCGGCCAACATGCCCAACTGCAGCAACAGCTCCCAAAGCGAAGGAGCCAGGACCCAAAGACCTAGCTGGCCTGAAGGGCCCCCAGGGGGCCCCCAAGCAGCCCCTCTCCATTTGGGTCTGGGGGCTTTTGTTGGGCATGTATACCTGAGAGGTACCTGCAAGTTACAGTTCGCGGCCCGAGAAGCACTCTCCGGCCAACATGCCAAATGTGGAGCGCCTGCTCCCAAAGCGAAGGAGCCAGGACCCAAAGACCTAGCTGGCCTGAAGGGCCCCCAGGGGGCCCCCAAGCAGCCCCTCTCCATTTGGGTCTGGGGGCTTTCGTGGGGCCGGGAACCTGGGAGAATCCTGCAAGGTTGCAGTTCGCGGCCCGAGAAGCACTCTCCGGCCAACATGCCCAACTGCAGCAACAGCTCCCAAAGCGAAGGAGCCAGGACCCAAAGACCTAGCTGGCCTGAAGGGCCCCCAGGGGGCCCCCAAGCAGCCCCTCTCCATTTGGGTCTGGGGGCTTTTGTTGGGCATGTATACCTGAGAGGTACCTGGAAGTTACAGTTCGCGGCCCGAGAAGCACTCTCCGGCCAACATGCCCAACTGCAGCAACAGCTCCCAAAGCGAAGGAGCCAGGACCCAAAGACCTAGCTGGCCTGAAGGGCCCCCAGGGGGCCCCCAAGCAGCCCCTCTCCATTTGGGTCTGGGGGTTTTCGTTGGGCCGGGAACCTGGGAGGTACCTGCAAGGTTGCAGTTCGCGGCCCGAGAAGCACTCTCCGGCAAACATGCCCAACTGCAGCAACAGCTCCCAAACCGAAGGAGCCAGGACCCAAAGACCTAGCTGGCCTGAAGGGCCCCCAGGGGGGCCCCAAGCAGCCCCTCTCCATTTGGGTCTGGGGGCTTTCGTTGGGCCGGGAACCTGGGAGAATCCTGCAAGGTTGCAGTTCGCGGCCCGAGAAGCACTCTCCGGCCAACATGCCCAACTGCAGCAACAGCTCCCAAAGCGAAGGAGCCAGGACCCAAAGACCTAGCTGGCCTGAAGGGCCCCCAGGGGGCCCCCAAGCAGCCCCTCTCAATTTGGGTCTGGGGGCTTTCGTTGGGCCGGGAACCTGGGAGGTACCTGCAAGGTTGCAGTTCGCGGCCCGAGAAGCACTCTCCGGCCAACATGCCCAACTGCAGCAACAGCTCCCAAAGCGAAGGAGCCAGGACCCAAAGACCTAGCTGGCCTGAAGGGCCCCAGGGGGCCCCCAAGCAGCCCCTCTCCATTTGGGTCTGGGGGCTTTCGTTGGGCCGGGAACCTGGGAGATTCCTGCAAGGTTGCAGTTCGCGGCCCGAGAAGCACTCTCCGGCCAACATGCCCAACTGCAGCAACAGCTCCCAAACCGAAGGAGCCAGGACCCAAAGACCTAGCTGGCCTGAAGGGCCCCCAGGGGGCCCCCAAGGAGCTCCTCTCCATTTAGGTCTGGGGGCTTTCGTTGGGCCGGGAACCTGGGAGGTACCTGCAAGGTTGCAGTTCGCGGCCCGAGAAGCACTCTCCGGCCAACATGCCCAACTGCAGCAACAGCTCCCAAACCGAAGGAGCCAGGACCCAAAGACCTAGCTGGCCTGAAGGGCCCCCAGGGGGCCCCCAAGTAGCCCCTCTCAATTTGGGTCTGGGGGCTTTCGTTGGGCCGGGAACCTGGGAGATTCCTGCAAGGTTGCAGTTCGCGGCCCGAGAAGCACTCTCCGGCCAACATGCCCAACTGCAGCAACAGCTCCCAAAGCGAAGGAGCCAGGACCCAAAGACCTAGCTGGCCTGAAGGGGCCCAGGGGGCCCACAAGCAGCCCCTCTCCATTTGGGTCTGGGGCTTTTGTTGGGCATGTATACCTGAGAGGTACCTGCAAGTTACAGTTCGCGGCCCGAGAAGCACTCTCCGGCCAACATGCTCAACTGCAGCAACAGCTCCCAAACCGAAGGAGCCAGGACCCAAAGACCTAGCTGGCCTGAAGGGCCCCCAGGGGGCCCCCAAGCAGCCCCTCTCCATTTGGGTCTGGGGTTTTTCGTTGGGCCGGGAACCTGGGAGGTACCTGCAAGGTTGCAGTTCGCGGCCCGAGAAGCACTCTCCGGCCAACATGCCCAACTGCAGCAACAGCTCCCAAACCGAAGGAGCCAGGACCCAAAGACCTAGCTGGCCTGAAGGGCCCCCAGGGGGGCCCCAAGCAGCCCCTCTCAATTTGGGTCTGGGGGCTTTCGTTGGGCCGGGAACCTGGGAGAATCCTGCAAGGTTGCAGTTCGCGGCCCGAGAAGCACTCTCCGGCCAACATGCCCAACTGCAGCAACAGCTCCCAAAGCGAAGGAGCCAGGACCCAAAGACCTAGCTGGCCTGAAGGGCCCCCAGGGGGCCCCCAAGGAGCTCCTCTCCATTTAGGTCTGGGGGCTTTCGTTGGGCCGGGAACCTGGGAGAATCCTGCAAGGTTGCAGTTCGCGGCCCGAGAAGCACTCTCCGGCCAACATGCCCAACTGCAGCAACAGCTCCCAAACCGAAGGAGCCAGGACCCAAAGACCTAGCTGGCCTGAAGGGCCCCCAGTGGGCCCCCAAGTAGCCCCTCTCAATTTGGGTCTGGGGGCTTTCGTTGGGCCGGGAACCTGGGAGATTCCTGCAAGGTTGCAGTTCGCGGCACGAGAAGCACTCTCCGGCCAACATGCCCAACTGCAGCAACAGCTCCCAAAGCGAAGGAGCCAGGACCCAAAGACCTAGCTGGCCTGAAGGGCCCCCAGGGGGCCCCCAAGCAGCCCCTCTCCATTTGGGTCTGGGGGCTTTTGTTGGGCATGTATACCTGAGAGGTACCTGCAAGTTACAGTTCGCGGCCCGAGAAGCACTCTCCGGCCAACATGCTCAACTGCAGCAACAGCTCCCAAAGCGAAGGAGCCAGGACCCAAAGACCTAGCTGGCCTGAAGGGCCCCCAGGGGGCCCCCAAGCAGCCCCTCTCCATTTGGGTCTGGGGTTTTTCGTTGGGCCAGGAACCTGGGAGGTACCTGCAAGGTTGCAGTTCGCGGCCCGAGAAGCACTCTCCGGCCAACATGCCCAACTGCAGCAACAGCTCCCAAACCGAAGGAGCCAGGACCCAAAGACCTAGCTGGCCTGAAGGGCCCCCAGGGGGCCCCCAAGTAGCCCCTCTCAATTTGGGTCTGGGGGCTTTCGTTGGGCCGGGAACCTGGGAGATTCCTGCAAGGTTGCAGTTCGCGGCCCGAGAAGCACTCTCCGCCCAACATGCACAACTGCAGCAACAGCTCCCAAAGCGAAGGAGCCAGGACCCAAAGACCTAGCTGGCCTGAAGGGCCCCCAGGGGGCCCCCAAGCAGCCCCTCTCAATTTGGGTCTGGGGGCTTTTGTTGGGCATGTATACATGAGAGGTACAGCAAGTTACAGTTCGCGGCCCGAGAAGCACTCTCCGGCCAACATGCCCAACTGCAGCAACAGCTCCCAAAGCGAAGGAGCCAGGACCCAAAGACCTAGCTGGCCTGAAGGGCCCCCATGGGGCCCCCAAGGAGCTCCTCTCCATTTAGGTCTGGGGGCTTTCGTTGGGCCGGGAACCTGGGAGGTACCTGCAAGGTTGCAGTTCGCGGCCCGAGAAGCACTCTCCGGCCAACATGCCCAACTGCAGCAACAGCTCCCAAAGCGAAGGAGCCAGGACCCAAAGACCTAGCTGGCCTGAAGGGCCCCCAGTGGGCCCCCAAGCAGCCCCTCTCCATTTGGGTCTGGGGGCTTTCGTTGGGCCGGGAACCTGGGAGATTCCTGCAAGGTTGCAGTTCGCGGCACGAGAAGCACTCTCCGGCCAACATGCCCAACTGCAGCAACAGCTCCCAAACCGAAGGAGCCAGGACCCAAAGACCTAGCTGGCCTGAAGGGCCCCCAGGGGGCCCCCAAGCAGCCCCTCTCCATTTGGGTCTGGGGGCTTTTGTTGGGCATGTATACCTGAGAGGTACCTGCAAGTTACAGTTCGCGGCCCGAGAAGCACTCTCCGGCCAACATGCTCAACTGCAGCAACAGCTCCCAAAGCGAAGGAGCCAGGACCCAAAGACCTAGCTGGCCTGAAGGGCCCCCAGGGGGCCCCCAAGCAGCCCCTCTCCATTTGGGTCTGGGGTTTTTCGTTGGGCCGGGAACCTGGGAGGTACCTGCAAGGTTGCAGTTCGCGGCCCGAGAAGCACTCTCCGGCCAACATGCCCAACTGCAGCAACAGCTCCCAAACCGAAGGAGCCAGGACCCAAAGACCTAGCTGGCCTGAAGGGCCCCCAGGGGGGCCCCAAGCAGCCCCTCTCAATTTGGGTCTGGGGGCTTTCGTTGGGCCGGGAACCTGGGAGAATCCTGCAAGGTTGCAGTTCGCGGCCCGAGAAGCACTCTCCGGCCAACATGCCCAACTGCAGCAACAGCTCCCAAAGCGAAGGAGCCAGGACCCAAAGACCTAGCTGGCCTGAAGGGCCCCCAGGGGGCCCCCAAGGAGCTCCTCTCCATTTAGGTCTGGGGGCTTTCGTTGGGCCGGGAACCTGGGAGGTACCTGCAAGGTTGCAGTTCGCGGCCCGAGAAGCACTCTCCGGCCAACATGCCCAACTGCAGCAACAGCTCCCAAACCGAAGGAGCCAGGACCCAAAGACCTAGCTGGCCTGAAGGGCCCCCAGTGGGCCCCCAAGTAACCCCTCTCAATTTGGGTCTGGGGGCTTTCGTTGGGCCGGGAACCTGGGAGATTCCTGCAAGGTTGCAGTTCGCGGCACGAGAAGCACTCTCCGGCCAACATGCCCAACTGCAGCAACAGCTCCCAAAGCGAAGGAGCCAGGACCCAAAGACCTAGCTGGCCTGAAGGGCCCCCAGGGGGCCCCCAAGCAGCCCCTCTCCATTTGGGTCTGGGGGCTTTTGTTGGGCATATATACCTGAGAGGTACCTGCAAGTTACAGTTCGCGGCCCGAGAAGCACTCTCCGGCCAACATGCTCAACTGCAGCAACAGCTCCCAAAGCGAAGGAGCCAGGACCCAAAGACCTAGCTGGCCTGAAGGGCCCCCAGGGGGCCCCCAAGCAGCCCCTCTCCATTTGGGTCTGGGGTTTTTCGTTGGGCCGGGAACCTGGGAGGTACCTGCAAGGTTGCAGTTCGCGGCCCGAGAAGCACTCTCCGGCCAACATGCCCAACTGCAGCAACAGCTCCCAAACCGAAGGAGCCAGGACCCAAAGACCTAGCTGGCCTGAAGGGCCCCCAGGGGGCCCCAAGCAGCCCCTCTCCATTTGGGTCTGGGGGCTTTCGTTGGGCCGGGAACCTGGGAGAATCCTGCAAGGTTGCAGTTCGCGGCCCGAGAAGCACTCTCCGGCCAACATGCCCAACTGCAGCAACAGCTCCCAAAGCGAAGGAGCCAGGACCCAAAGAGCTAGGTGGCCTGAAGGGACCCCAGGGGGCCCCCAAGCAGCCCCTCTCAATTTGGGTCTGGGGGCTTTCTTTGGGCCGGGAACCTGGGAGAATCCTGCAAGGTTGCAGTTCGCGGCCCGAGAAGCACTCTCCGCCCAACATGCCCAACTGCAGCAACAGCTCCCAAAGCGAAGGAGCCAGGACCCAAAGACCTAGCTGGCCTGAAGGGCCCCCAGGGGGCCCCCAAGCAGCCCCTCTCCATTTGGGTCTGGGGGCTTTTGTTGGGCATGTATACATGAGACGTACCTGCAAGTTACAGTTCGCGGCCCGAGAAGCACTCTCCGGCCAACATGCTCAACTGCAGCAACAGCTCCCAAAGCGAAGGAGCCAGGACCCAAAGACCTAGCTGGCCTGAAGGGCCCCCAGGGGGCCCCCAAGCAGCCCCTCTCCATTTGGGTCTGGGGGTTTTCGTTGGGCCGGGAACCTGGGAGGTACCTGCAAGGTTGCAGTTCGCGGCCCGAGAAGCACTCTCCGGCCAACATGCCCAACTGCAGCAACAGCTCCCAAACCGAAGGAGCCAGGACCCAAAGACCTAGCTGGCCTGAAGGGCCCCCAGGGGGGCCCCAAGCAGCCCCTCTCAATTTGGGTCTGGGGGCTTTCGTTGGGCCGAGAACCTGGGAGAATCCTGCAAGGTTGCAGTTCGCGGCCCGAGAAGCACTCTCCGGCCAACATGCCCAACTGCAGCAACAGCTCCCAAACCGAAGGAGCCAGGACCCAAAGACCTAGCTGGCCTGAAGGGCCCCCAGGGGGCCCCCAAGAGGCACCTCTCAATTTGGGTCTGGGGGCTTCCGTTGGGCCGGGAACCTGGGAGGTACCTGCAAGGTTGCAGTTCGCGGCCCGAGAAGCACTCTCCGGCCAACATGCCCAACTGCAGCAACAGCTCCCAAACCGAAGGAGCCAGGACCCAAAGACCTAGCTGGCCTGAAGGGCCCCCAGGGGGCCCCCAAGCAGCCCCTCTCAATTTGGGTCTGGGGGCTTTCGTTGGGCCGGGAACCTGGGAGAATCCTGCAAGGTTGCAGTTCGCGGCCCGAGAAGCACTCTCCGCCCAACATGCCCAACTGCAGCAACAGCTCCCAAAGCGAAGGAGCCAGGACCCAAAGACCTAGCTGGCCTGAAGGGCCCCCAGGGGGCCCCCAAGCAGCCCCTCTCAATTTGGGTCTGGGGGCTTTCGTTGGGCCGGGAACCTGGGAGAATCCTGCAAGGTTGCAGTTCGCGGCCCGAGAAGCACTCTCCGCCCAACATGCCCAACTGCAGCAACAGCTCCCAAAGCGAAGGAGCCAGGACCCAAAAACCTAGCTGGCCTGAAGGGCCCCCAGGGGGGCCCCAAGCAGCCCCTCTCCATTTGGGTCTGGGGGCTTTTGTTGGGCATGTATACCTGAGAGGTACCTGGAAGTTACAGTTCGCGGCCCGAGAAGCACTCTCCGGCCAACATGCCAAACGTGGAGCGACTGCTCCCAAAGCGAAGGAGCCAGGACCCAAAGACCTAGCTGGCCTGAAGGGCCCCCAGGGGGCCCCAAAGCAGCCCCTCTCCATTTGGGTCTGGGGGCTTTCGTTGGGCATGGAACCTGGGAGAATCCTGCAAGGTTGCAGTTCGCGGCCGAAGAAGCACTCTCCGGCCAACATGCCCAACTGCAGCAACAGCTCCCAAAGCGAAGGAGCCAGGACCCAAAGACCTAGCTGGCCTGAAGGGCCCCCAGGGGGCCCCCAAGCAGCCCCTCTCCATTTGGGTCTGGGGGTTTTCGTTGGGCCGGGAACCTGGGAGGTACCTGCAAGGTTGCAGTTCGCGGCCCGAGAAGCACTCTCCGGCAAACATGCCCAACTGCAGCAACAGCTCCCAAACCGAAGGAGCCAGGACCCAAAGACCTAGCTGGCCTGAAGGGCCCCCAGGGGGGCCCCAAGCAGCCCCTCTCAATTTGGGTCTGGGGGCTTTCGTTGGGCTGGGAACCTGGGAGAATCCTGCAAGGTTGCAGTTCGCGGCCCGAGAAGCACTCTCCGGCCAACATGCCCAACTGCAGCAACAGCTCCCAAAGCGAAGGAGCCAGGACCCAAAGACCTAGCTGGCCTGAAGGGCCCCCAGGGGGCCCCCAAGCAGCCACTCTCAATTTGGGTCTGGGGGCTTTCGTTGGGCTGGGAACCTGGGAGAATCCTGCAAGGTTGCAGTTCGCGGTTCGAGAAGCACTCTCCGCCCAACATGCCCAACTGCAGCAACAGCTCCCAAACCGAAGGAGCCAGGACCCAAAGACCTAGCTGGCCTGAAGGGCCCCCATGGGGCCCCCAAGGAGCTCCTCTCCATTTAGGTCTGGGGGCTTTCGTTGGGCCGGGAACCTGGGAGGTACCTGCAAGGTTGCAGTTCGCGGCCCGAGAAGCACTCTCCGGCCAACATGCCCAACTGCAGCAACAGCTCCCAAACCGAAGGAGCCAGGACCCAAAGACCTAGCTGGCCTGAAGGGCCCCCAGTGGGCCCCCAAGTAGCCCCTCTCAATTTGGGTCTGGGGGCTTTCGTTGGGCCGGGAACCTGGGAGATTCCTGCAAGGTTGCAGTTCGCGGCCCGAGAAGCACTCTCCGGCCAACATGCCCAACTGCAGCAACAGCTCCCAAAGCGAAGGAGCCAGGACCCAAAGACCTAGCTGGCCTGAAGGGCCCCCAGGGGGCCCCCAAGCAGCCCCTCTCCATTTGGGTCTGGGGGCTTTTGTTGGGCATGTATACCTGAGAGGTACCTGCAAGTTACAGTTCGCGGCCCGAGAAGCACTCTCCGGCCAACATGCTCAACTGCAGCAACAGCTCCCAAAGCGAAGGAGCCAGGACCCAAAGACCTAGCTGGCCTGAAGGGCCCCCAGGGGGCCCCCAAGCAGCCCCTCTCCATTTGGGTTTGGGGTTTTTCGTTGGGCCGGGAACCTGGGAGGTACCTGCAAGGTTGCAGTTCGCGGCCCGAGAAGCACTCTCCGACCAACATGCCCAACTGCAGCAACAGCTCCCAAAGCGAAGGAGCCAGGACCCAAAGACCTAGCTGGCCTGAAGGGCCCCCAGGGGGGCCCCAAGCAGCCCCTCTCAATTTGGGTCTGGGGGCTTTCGTTGGGCCGAGAACCTGGGAGAATCCTGCAAGGTTGCAGTTCGCGGCCCGAGAAGCACTCTCCGGCCAACATGCCCAACTGCAGCAACAGCTCCCAAAGCGAAGGAGCCAGGACCCAAAGACCTAGCTGGCCTGAAGGGCCCCCAGGGGGCCACCAAGCAGCCCCTCTCAATTTGGGTCTGGGGGCTTTCGTTGGGCATGGATACCTGAGTGGTACCTGCAAGGTTGCAGTTCGCGGCCCGAGAAGCACTCTCCGGCCAACATGCTCAACTGCAGCAACAGCTCCCAAACCGAAGGAGCCAGGACCCAAAGACCTAGCTGGCCTGAAGGGCCCCCAGGGGGCCCCCAAGCAGCCCCTCTCCATTTGGGTCTGGGGGCTTTCGTTGGGCCGGGAACCTGGGAGAATCCTGCAAGGTTGCAGTTCGAGGCCCGAGAAGCACTCTCCGGCCAACATGCCCAACTGCAGCAACAGCTCCCAAACCGAAGGAGCCAGGACACAAAGACCTAGCTGGCCTGAAGGGCCCCCAGGGGGCCCCCAAGCAGCCCCTCTCCATTTGGGTCTGGGGGCTTTTGTTGGGCCGGGAACCTGGGAGATTCCTGCAAGGTTGCAGTTCGCGGCCCGAGAAGCACTCTCCGGCCAACATGCCCAACTGCAGCAACAGCTCCCAAACCGAAGGAGCCAGGACCCAAAGACCTAGCTGGCCTGAAGGGCCCCAAGGGGGACCCCAAGCAGCCCCTCTCCATTTGGGTCTGGGGGCTTTCGTTGGGCCGGGAACCTGGGAGAATCCTGCAAGGTTGCAGTTCGCGGCCCGAGAAGCACTCTCCGGCCAACATGCCCAACTGCAGCAACAGCTCCCAAACCGAAGGAGCCAGGACCCAAAGACCTAGCTGGCCTGAAGGGCCCCAAGGGGGACCCCAAGCAGCCCCTCTCAATTTGGGTCTGGGGGCTTTCGTTGGGCCGGGAACCTGGGAGATTCCTGCAAGGTTGCAGTTCGCGGCCCGAGAAGCACTCTCCGGCCAACATGCCCAACTGCAGCAACAGCTCCCAAACCGAAGGAGCCAGGACCCAAAAACCTAGCTGGCCTGAAGGGCCCCCAGGGGGCCCCCAAGCAGCCCCTCTCCATTTGGGTCTGGGGGCTTTTGTTGGGCATGTATACCTGAGAGGTACCTGCAAGGTTGCAGTTCGCGGCCCGAGAAGCACTCTCCGGCCAACATGCCCAACTGCAGCAACAGCTCCCAAAGCGAAGGAGCCAGGACACAAAGACCTAGCTGGCCTGAAGGGCCCCCAGGGGGCCCCCAAGCAGCCCCTCTCCATTTGGGTCTGGGGGTTTTCGTTGGGCCGGGAACCTGGGAGGTACCTGCAAGGTTGCAGTTCGCGGCCCGAGAAGCACTCTCCGGCGAACATGCCCAACTGCAGCAACAGCTCCCAAACCGAAGGAGCCAGGACCCAAAGACCTAGCTGGCCTGAAGGGCCCCCAGGGGGGCCCCAAGCAGCCCCTCTCCATTTGGGTCTGGGGGCTTTCGTTGGGCCGGGAACCTGGGAGAATCCTGCAAGGTTGCAGTTCGCGGCCGGAGAAGCACTCTCCGGGCAACATGCCCAACTGCAGCAACAGCTCCCAAACCGAAGGAGCCAGGACCCAAAGACCTAGCTCGCCTGAAGGGCCCCCAGGGGGCCCCCAAGCAGCCCCTCTCAATTTGGGTCTGGGGGCTTTCGTTGGGCCGGGAACCTGGGAGAATCCTGCAAGGTTGCAGTTCGCGGCCCGAGAAGCACTCTCCGGCCAACATGCCCAACTGCAGCAACAGCTCCCAAACTGAAGGAGCCAGGACCCAAAGAGCTAGGTGGCCTGAAGGGCCCCCAGGGGGCCCCCAAGCAGCCCCTCTCCATTTGGGTCTGGGGGCTTTCGTTGGGCCGGGAACCTGGGAGAATCCTGCAAGGTTGCAGTTCGCGGCCCGAGAAGCACTCTCCGGCCAACATGCTCAACTGCAGCAACAGCTCCCAAACCGAAGGAGCCAGGACCCAAAGACCTAGCTGGCCTGAAGGGCCCCAAGGGGGACCCCAAGCAGCCCCTCTCCATTTGGGTCTGGGGGTTTTCGTTGGGCATGGATACCTGAGAGGTACCTGCAAGGTTACAGTTCGCGGCCCGAGAAGCACTCTCCGGCCAACATGCACAACTGCAGCAACAGCTCCCAAACCGAAGGAGCCAGGACCCAAAGAGCTAGGTGGCCTGAAGGGCCCCCAGGGGGCCCCCAAGCAGCCCCTCTCAATTTGGGTCTGGGGGCTTTCGTTGGGCATGGACCCTGGGAGATTCCTGCAAGGTTGCAGTTCGCGGCCCGAGAAGCACTCCCCGGCCAACATGCCCAACTGCAGCAACAGCTCCCAAACCGAAGGAGCCAGGACCCAAAGAGCTAGGTGGCCTGAAGGGCCCCCAGGGGGCCCCCAAGCAGCCCCTCTCAATTTGGGTCTGGGGGCTTTCGTTGGGCCGGGAACCTGGGAGAATCCTGCAAGGTTGCAGTTCGCGGCCCGAGAAGCACTCTCCGGCCAACATGCCCAACTGCAGCAACAGTTCCCAAACCGAAGGAGCCAGGACCCAAAGACCTAGCTGGCCTGAAGGGCCCCCAGGGGGCCCCCAAGCAGACCCTCTCCATTTGGGTCTGGGGGCTTTTGTTGGGCCGGGAACCTGGGAGATTCCTGCAAGGTTGCAGTTCGCGGCCCGAGAAGCACTCTCCGGCCAACATGCCCAACTGCAGCAACAGCTCCCAAAGCGAAGGAGCCAGGACCCAAAGACCTAGCTGGCCTGAAGGGCCCCAAGGGGGACCCCAAGCAGCCCCTCTCCATTTGGGTCTGGGGGCTTTCGTTGGGCCGGGAACCTGGGAGATTCCTGCAAGGTTGCAGTTCGCGGCCCGAGAAGCACTCTCCTGCCAACATGCCCAACTGCAGCAACAGCTCCCAAAGCGAAGGAGCCAGGACCCAAAGACCTAGCTGGCCTGAAGGGCCCCCAGGGGGCCCCCAAGCAGCCCCTCTCAATTTGGGTCTGGGGGCTTTCGTTGGGCGGGGAACCTGGGAGATTCCTGCAAGGTTGCAGTTCGCGGCCCGAGAAGCACTCTCCGGCCAACATGCCCAACTGCAGCAACAGCTCCCAAAGCGAAGGAGCCAGGACCCAAAGACCTAGCTGGCCTGAAGGGCCCCCAGGGGGCCCCCAAGCAGCCCCTCTCCATTTGGGTCTGGGGGCTTTCGTTGGGCCGGGAACCTGGGAGATTCCTGCAAGGTTGCAGTTCGCGGCCCGAGAAGCACTCTCCGGCCAACATGCCCAACTGCAGCAACAGCTCCCAAACCGAAGGAGCCAGGACACAAAGACCTAGCTGGCCTGAAGTGCCCCCAGGGGGCCCCCAAGTAGCCCCTCTCAATTTGGGTCTGGGGGCTTTCGTTGGGCATGTATACCTGAGAGGTACCTGCAAGGTTGCAGTTCGCGGCCCGAGAAGCACTCTCCGGCCAACACGCCCAACTGCAGCAACAGCTCCCAAACCGAAGGAGCCAGGACCCAAAGACCTAGCTGGCCTGAAGGGCCCCCAGGGGGCCCCCAAGCAGCCCCTCTCCATTTGGGTCTGGGGGCTTTCGTTGGGCCGGGAACCTGGGAGATTCCTGCAAGGTTGCAGTTCGCGGCCCGAGAAGCACTCTCCGGCCAACATGCCCAACTGCAGCAACAGCTCCCAAAGCGAAGGAGCCAGGACCCAAAGACCTAGCTGGCCTGAAGGGCCCCCAGGGGGCCCCCAAGCAGCCCCTCTCCATTTGGGTCTGGGGGCTTTTGTTGGGCCGGGAACCTGGGAGATTCCTGCAAGGTTGCAGTTCGCGGCCCGAGAAGCACTCTCCGGCCAACATGCCCAACTGCAGCAACAGCTCCCAAACCGAAGGAGCCAGGACCCAAAGACCTAGCTGGCCTGAAGGGCCCCCAGGGGGCCCCCAAGCAGCCCCTCTCCATTTGGGTCTGGGGGCTTTCGTTGGGCCGGGAACCTGGGAGATTCCTGCAAGGTTGCAGTTCGCGGCCCGAGAAGCACCCTCCGGCCAACATGCCCAACTGCAGCAACAGCTCCCAAAGCGAAGGAGCCAGGACCCAAAGACCTAGCTGGCCTGAAGGGCCCCCAGGGGGCCCCCAAGCAGCCCCTCTCAATTTGGGTCTGGGGGCTTTCGTTGGGCCGGGAACCTGGGAGAATCCTGCAAGGTTGCAGTTCGCGGCCCGAGAAGCACTCTCCGGCCAACATGCCCAACTGCAGCAACAGCTCCCAAACCGAAGGAGCCAGGACCCAAAGACCTAGCTGGCCTGAAGGGCCCCCAGGGGGCCCCCAAGCAGCCCCTCTCCATTTGGGTCTGGGGGTTTTCGTTGGGCCGGGAACCTGAGAGGTACCTGCAAGGTTGCAGTTCGCGGCCGGAGAAGCACTCTCCGGCCAACATGCCCAACTGCAGCAACAGCTCCCAAAGCGAAGGAGCCAGGACACAAAGACCTAGCTGGCCTGAAGGGCCCCCAGGGGGCCCCCAAGCAGCCCCTCTCAATTTGAGTCTGGGGGCTTTCCTTGAGCCGGGAACCTGGGAGATTCCTTCAAGGTTGCAGTTCGCGGCCCGAGAAGCACTCTCCGGCCAACATGCCCAACTGCAGCAACAGCTCCCAAACCGAAGGAGCCAGGACCCAAAGACCTAGCTGGCCTGAAGGGCCCCCAGGGGGCCCCCAAGCAGCCCCTCTCCATTTGGGTCTGGGGGCTTTCGTTGGGCCAGGAATCTGGGAGGTACCTGCAAGGTTGCAGTTCGCGGCCCGAGAAGCACTCCCCGGCCAACATGCACAACTGCAGCAACAGCTCCCAAACCGAAGGAGCCAGGACCCAAAGAGCTAGGTGGCCTGAAGGGCCCCCAGGGGGCCCCCAAGCAGCCCCTCTCAATTTGGGTCTGGGGGCTTTCGTTGGGCATGGAACCTGGGAGATTCCTGCAAGGTTGCAGTTCGCGGCCCGAGAAGCACTCCCCGGCCAACATGCCCAACTGCAGCAACAGCTCCCAAACCGAAGGAGCCAGGACCCAAAGAGCTAGGTGGCCTGAAGGGCCCCCAGGGGGCCCCCAAGCAGCCCCTCTCAATTTGGGTCTGGGGGCTTTCGTTGGGCCGGGAACCTGGGAGAATCCTGCAAGGTTGCAGTTCGCGGCCCGAGAAGCACTCTCCGGCCAACATGCCCAACTGCAGCAACAGTTCCCAAACCGAAGGAGCCAGGACCCAAAGACCTAGCTGGCCTGAAGGGCCCCCAGGGGGCCCCCAAGCAGCCCCTCTCCATTTGGGTCTGGGGGCTTTTGTTGGGCCGGGAACCTGGGAGATTCCTGCAAGGTTGCAGTTCGCGGCCCGAGAAGCACTCTCCGGCCAACATGCCCAACTGCAGCAACAGCTCCCAAACCGAAGGAGCCAGGACCCAAAGACCTAGCTGGCCTGAAGGGCCCCCAGGGGGCCCCCAAGCAGCCCCTCTCAATTTGGGTCTGGGGGCTTTCGTTGGGCCGGGAACCTGGGAGATTCCTGCAAGGTTGCAGTTCGCGGCCCGAGAAGCACTCTCCGGCCAACATGCCCAACTGCAGCAACAGCTCCCAAACCGAAGGAGCCAGGACCCAAAGACCTAGCTGGCCTGAAGGGCCCCCAGGGGGCCCCCAAGCAGCCCCTCTCCATTTGGGTCTGGGGGCTTTCGTTGGGCCGGGAACCTGGGAGATTCCTGCAAGGTTGCAGTTCGCGGCCCGAGAAGCACTCTCCGGCCAACATGCCCAACTGCAGCAACAGCTCCCAAAGCGAAGGAGCCAGGACCCAAAGACCTAGCTGGCCTGAAGGGCCCCCAGGGGGCCCCCAAGCAGCCCCTCTCCATTTGGGTCTGGGGGCTTTTGTTGGGCCGGGAACCTGGGAGATTCCTGCAAGGTTGCAGTTCGCGGCCCGAGAAGCACTCTCCGGCCAACATGCCCAACTGCAGCAACAGCTCCCAAACCGAAGGAGCCAGGACCCAAAGACCTAGCTGGCCTGAAGGGCCCCCAGGGGGCCCCCAAGCAGCCCCTCTCCATTTGGGTCTGGGGGCTTTCGTTGGGCCGGGAACCTGGGAGATTCCTGCAAGGTTGCAGTTCGCGGCCCGAGAAGCACCCTCCGGCCAACATGCCCAACTGCAGCAACAGCTCCCAAAGCGAAGGAGCCAGGACCCAAAGACCTAGCTGGCCTGTATGGCCCCCAGGGGGCCCCCAAGCAGCCCCTCTCCATTTGGGTCTGGGGGCTTTCGTTGGGCCGGGAACCTGGGAGAATCCTGCAAGGTTGCAGTTCGCGGCCCGAGAAGCACTCTCCGGCCAACATGCCCAACTGCAGCAACAGCTCCCAAACCGAAGGAGCCAGGACACAAAGACCTAGCTGGCCTGAAGGGCCCCCAGGGGGCCCCCAAGCAGCCCCTCTCCATTTGGGTCTGGGGGTTTTCGTTGGGCCGGGAACCTGAGAGGTACCTGCAAGGTTGCAGTTCGCGGCCGGAGAAGCACTCTCCGGCCAACATGCCCAACTGCAGCAACAGCTCCCAAAGCGAAGGAGCCAGGACACAAAGACCTAGCTGGCCTGAAGGGCCCCCAGGGGGCCCCCAAGCAGCCCCTCTCAATTTGAGTCTGGGGGCTTTCCTTGAGCCGGGAACCTGGGAGATTCCTTCAAGGTTGCAGTTCGCGGCCCGAGAAGCACTCTCCGGCCAACATGCCCAACTGCAGCAACAGCTCCCAAACCGAAGGAGCCAGGACCCAAAGACCTAGCTGGCCTGAAGGGCCCCCAGGGGGCCCCCAAGCAGCCCCTCTCCATTTGGGTCTGGGGGCTTTCGTTGGGCCAGGAATCTGGGAGGTACCTGCAAGGTTGCAGTTCGCGGCCCGAGAAGCACTCTCCGGCCAACATGCACAACTGCAGCAACAGCTCCCAAACCGAAGGAGCCAGGACCCAAAGAGCTAGGTGGCCTGAAGGGCCCCCAGGGGGCCCCCAAGCAGCCCCTCTCAATTTGGGTCTGGGGGCTTTCGTTGGGCATGGAACCTGGGAGATTCCTGCAAGGTTGCAGTTCGCGGCCCGAGAAGCACTCCCCGGCCAACATGCCCAACTGCAGCAACAGCTCCCAAACCGAAGGAGCCAGGACCCAAAGAGCTAGGTGGCCTGAAGGGCCCCCAGGGGGCCCCCAAGCAGCCCCTCTCAATTTGGGTCTGGGGGCTTTCGTTGGGCCGGGAACCTGGGAGAATCCTGCAAGGTTGCAGTTCGCGGCCCGAGAAGCACTCTCCGGCCAACATGCCCAACTGCAGCAACAGTTCCCAAAGCGAAGGAGCCAGGACCCAAAGACCTAGCTGGCCTGAAGGGCCCCCAGGGGGCCCCCAAGCAGCCCCTCTCCATTTGGGTCTGGGGGCTTTTGTTGGGCCGGGAACCTGGGAGATTCCTGCAAGGTTGCAGTTCGCGGCCCGAGAAGCACTCTCCGGCCAACATGCCCAACTGCAGCAACAGCTCCCAAACCGAAGGAGCCAGGACCCAAAGACCTAGCTGGCCTGAAGGGCCCCCAGGGGGCCCCCAAGCAGCCCCTCTCCATTTGGGTCTGGGGGCTTTCGTTGGGCCGGGAACCTGGGAGATTCCTGCAAGGTTGCAGTTCGCGGCCCGAGAAGCACTCTCCGGCCAACATGCCCAACTGCAGCAACAGCTCCCAAACCGAAGGAGCCAGGACCCAAAGAGCTAGGTGGCCTGAAGGGCCCCCAGGGGGCCCCCAAGCAGCCCCTCTCCATTTGGGTCTGGGGGCTTTTGTTGGGCATGTATACCTGAGAGGTACCTGGAAGTTACAGTTCGCGGCCCGAGAAGCACTCTCCGGCCAACATGCCCAACTGCAGCAACAGCTCCCAAAGCGAAGGAGCCAGGACCCAAAGACCTAGCTGGCCTGAAGGGCCCCCAGGGGGCCCCCAAGCAGCCCCTCTCCATTTGGGTCTGGGGGTTTTCGTTGGGCCGGGAACCTGGGAGGTACCTGCAAGGTTGCAGTTCGCGGCCCGAGAAGCACTCTCCGGCCAACATGCCCAACTGCAGCAACAGCTCCCAAAGCGAAGGAGCCAGGACCCAAAGACCTAGCTGGCCTGAAGGGCCCCCAGGGGGGCCCCAAGCAGCCCCTCTCCATTTGGGTCTGGGGGCTTTCGTTGGGCATGTATACCTGAGAGGTACCTGCAAGGTTGCAGTTCGCGGCCCGAGAAGCACTCTCCGGCCAACATGCCCAACTGCAGCAACAGCTCCCAAAGCGAAGGAGCCAGGACCCAAAGACCTAGCTGGCCTGAAGGGCCCCCATGGGGCCCCCAAGGGGCTCCTCTCCATTTGGGTCTGGGGGCTTTAGTTGGGCCGGGAACCTGAGAGGTACCTGCAAGGTTGCAGTTCGCGGCCGGAGAAGCACTCTCCGGCCAACATGCCCAACTGCAGCAACAGCTCCCAAAGCGAAGGAGCCAGGACCCAAAGACCTAGCTGGCCTGAAGGGCCCCCAGGGGGCCCCCAAGCAGCCCCTCTCAATTTGGGTCTGGGGGCTTTCGTTGGGCCGGGAACCTGGGAGATTCCTTCAAGTTTGCAGTTCGCGGCCCGAGAAGCACTCTCCGGCCAACATGCCCAACTGCAGCAACAGCTCCCAAAGCGAAGGAGCCAGGACACAAAGACCTAGCTGGCCTGAAGGGCCCCCAGGGGGCCCCCAAGCAGCCCCTCTCCATTTGGGTCTGGGGGCTTTCGTTGGGCCGGGAACCTGGGAGGTACCTGCAAGGTTGCAGTTCGCGGCCCGAGAAGCACTCTCCGGCCAACATGCCCAACTGCAGCAACAGCTCCCAAAGCGAAGGAGCCAGGACCCAAAGACCTAGCTGGCCTGAAGGGCCCCCAGGGGGCCACCAAGCAGCCCCTCTCAATTTGGGTCTGGGGGCTTTCGTTGGGCATGGATACCTGAGAGGTACCTGCAAGGTTACAGTTCGCGGCCCGAGAAGCACTCTCCGGCCAACATGCTCAACTGCAGCAACAGCTCCCAAACCGAAGGAGCCAGGACCCAAAGAGCTAGGTGGCCTGAAGGGCCCCCAGGGGGCCCCCAAGCAGCCCCTCTCCATTGGGGTCTGGGGGCTTTCGTTGGGCCGGGAACCTGGGAGAATCCTGCAAGGTTGCAGTTCGCGGCCCGAGAAGCACTCTCCGGCCAACATGCTCAACTGCAGCAACAGCTCCCAAACCGAAGGAGCCAGGACCCAAAGACCTAGCTGGCCTGAAGGGCCCCCAGGGGGCCCCCAAGCAGCCCCTCTCAATTTGGGTCTGGGGGCTTTCGTTGGGCCGGGAACCTGGGAGAATCCTGCAAGGTTGCAGTTCGCGGCCCGAGAAGCACTCTCCGGCCAACATGCCCAACTGCAGCAACAGTTCCCAAACCGAAGGAGCCAGGACCCAAAGACCTAGCTGGCCTGAAGGGCCCCCAGGGGGCCCCCAAGCAGCCCCTCTCCATTTGGGTCTGGGGGCTTTTGTTGGGCCGGGAACCTGGGAGGTACCTGCAAGGTTGCAGTTCGCGGCCCGAGAAGCACTCTCCGGCCAACATGCCCAACTGCAGCAACAGCTCCCAAACCGAAGGAGCCAGGACCCAAAGACCTAGCTGGCCTGAAGGGCCCCCAGGGGGCCCCCAAGCAGCCCCTCTCAATTTGGGTCTGGGGGCTTTCGTTGGGCCGGGAACCTGGGAGATTCCTGCAAGGTTGCAGTTCGCGGCCCGAGAAGCACTCTCCGGCCAACATGCCCAACTGCAGCAACAGCTCCCAAACCGAAGGAGCCAGGACCCAAAGACCTAGCTGGCCTGAAGGGCCCCCAGGGGGCCCCCAAGCAGCCCCTCTCCATTTGGGTCTGGGGGCTTTTGTTGGGCATGTATACATGAGAGGTACCTGGAAGTTACAGTTCGCGGCCCGAGAAGCACTCTCCGGCCAACATGCCCAACTGCAGCAACAGTTCCCAAACCGAAGGAGCCAGGACCCAAAGACCTAGCTGGCCTGAAGGGCCCCCAGGGGGCCCCCAAGCAGCCCCTCTCCATTTGGGTCTGGGGGCTTTTGTTGGGCCAGGAACCTGGGAGATTCCTGCAAGGTTGCAGTTCGCGGCCCGAGAAGCACTCTCCGGCCAACATGCCCAACTGCAGCAACAGCTCCCAAAGCGAAGGAGCCAGGACCCAAAGACCTAGCTGGCCTGAAGGGCCCCAAGGGGGACCCCAAGCAGCCCCTCTCAATTTGGGTCTGGGGGCTTTCGTTGGGCCGGGAACCTGGGAGATTCCTGCAAGGTTGCAGTTCGCGGCCCGAGAAGCACTCTCCGGCCAACATGCCCAACTGCAGCAACAGCTCCCAAAGCGAAGGAGCCAGGACCCAAAGACCTAGCTGGCCTGAAGGGCCCCCAGGGGGCCCCCAAGCAGCCCCTCTCCATTTGGGTCTGGGGGCTTTCGTTGGGCCGGGAACCTGGGAGATTCCTTCAAGGTTGCAGTTCGCGGCCCGAGAAGCACTCTCCGGCCAACATGCCCAACTGCAGCAACAGCTCCCAAACCGAAGGAGCCAGGACCCAAAGACCTAGCTGGCCTGAAGGGCCCCCAGGGGGCCCCCAAGCAGCCCCTCTCCATTTGGGTCTGGGGGCTTTTGTTGGGCCGGGAACCTGGGAGATTCCTGCAAGGTTGCAGTTCGCGGCCCGAGAAGCACTCTCCGGCCAACATGCCCAACTGCAGCAACAGCTCCCAAAGCGAAGGAGCCAGGACCCAAAGACCTAGCTGGCCTGAAGGGCCCCCAGGGGGCCCCCAAGCAGCCCCTCTCCATTTGGGTCTGGGGGCTTTTGTTGGGCCGGGAACCTGGGAGATTCCTGCAAGGTTGCAGTTCGCGGCCCGAGAAGCACTCTCCGGCCAACATGCCCAACTGCAGCAACAGCTCCCAAACCGAAGGAGCCAGGACCCAAAGACCTAGCTGGCCTGAAGGGCCCCCAGGGGGCCCCCAAGCAGCCCCTCTCCATTTGGGTCTGGGGGCTTTCGTTGGGCCGGGAACCTGGGAGATTCCTGCAAGGTTGCAGTTCGCGGCCCGAGAAGCACTCTCCGGCCAACATGCCCAACTGCAGCAACAGCTCCCAAAGCGAAGGAGCCAGGACCCAAAGACCTAGCTGGCCTGAAGGGCCCCCAGGGGGCCCCAAGCAGCCCCTCTCAATTTGGGTCTGGGGGCTTTCGTTGGGCATGGAACCTGGGAGATTCCTGCAAGGTTGCAGTTCGCGGCCCGAGAAGCACTCTCCGGCCAACATGCCCAACTGCAGCAACAGCTCCCAAAGCGAAGGAGCCAGGACCCAAAGACCTAGCTGGCCTGAAGGGCCCCCAGGGGGCCCCAAGCAGCCCCTCTCAATTTGGGTCTGGGGGCTTTCGTTGGGCATGGAACCTGGGAGATTCCTGTAAGGTTGCAGTTCGCGGCCCGAGAAGCACTCTCCGGCCAACATGCCCAACTGCAGCAACAGCTCCCAAACCGAAGGAGCCAGGACCCAAAGACCTAGCTGGCCTGAAGGGCCCCCAGGGGGCCCCCAAGCAGCCCCTCTCCATTTGGGTCTGGGGGTTTTCGTTGGGCATGGAACCTGGGAGATTCCTGCAAGGTTGCAGTTCGCGGCCCGAGAAGCACTCTCCGGCCAACATGCCCAACTGCAGCAACAGCTCCCAAAGCGAAGGAGCCAGGACCCAAAGACCTAGCTGGCCTGAAGGGCCCCCAGGGGGCCCCCAAGCAGCCCCTCTCCATTTGGGTCTGGGGGCTTTCGTTGGGCCGGGAACCTGGGAGAATCCTGCAAGGTTGCAGTTCGCGGCCCGAGAAGCACTCTCCGGCCAACATGCCCAACTGCAGCAACAGCTCCCAAAGCGAAGGAGCCAGGACCCAAAGACCTAGCTGGCCTGACGGGCCCCCAGGGGGCCCCCAAGCAGCCCCTCTCCATTTGGGTCTGGGGGCTTTCGTTGGGCCGGGAACCTGGGAGATTCCTGCAAGGTTGCAGTTCGCGGCCCGAGAAGCACTCTCCGGCCAACATGCCCAACTGCAGCAACAGCTCCCAAAGCGAAGGAGCCAGGACCCAAAGACCTAGCTGGCCTGAAGGGCCCCCAGGGGGCCCCAAGCAGCCCCTCTCCATTTGGGTCTGGGGGCTTTCGTTGGGCATGGAACCTGGGAGATTCCTCCAAGGTTGCAGTTCGCGGCCCGAGAAGCACTCTCCGGCCAACATGCCCAACTGCAGCAACAGCTCCCAAAGCGAAGGAGCCAGGACCCAAAGACCTAGCTGGCCTGAAGGGCCCCCAGGGGGCCCCCAAGCAGCCCCTCTCCATTTGGGTCTGGGGGCTTTCGTTGGGCCGGGAACCTGGGAGATTCCTGCAAGGTTGCCGTTCGCGGCCCGAGAAGCACTCTCCGGCCAACATGCCCAACTGCAGCAACAGCTCCCAAAGCGAAGGAGCCAGGACCCAAAGACCTAGCTGGCCTGAAGGGCCCCCAGGGGGCCCCCAAGCAGCCCCTCTCCATTTGTGTCTGGGGGCTTTCGTTGGGCCGGGAACCTGGGAGAATCCTGCAAGGTTGCAGTTCGAGGCCCGAGAAGCACTCTCCGGCCAACATGCCCAACTGCAGCAACAGCTCCCAAAGCGAAGGAGCCAGGACCCAAAGACCTAGCTGGCCTGAAGGGCCCCCAGGGGGCCCCCAAGCAGCCCCTCTCCATTTGGGTCTGGGGGCTTTCGTTGGGCCGGGAACCTGGGAGATTCCTTCAAGGTTGCAGTTCGCGGCCCGAGAAGCACTCTCCGGCCAACATGCCCAACTGCAGCAACAGCTCCCAAACCGAAGGAGCCAGGACCCAAAGACCTAGCTGGCCTGAAGGGCCCCCAGGGGGCCCCCAAGCAGCCCCTCTCCATTTGGGTCTGGGGGCTTTTGTTGGGCCGGGAACCTGGGAGATTCCTGCAAGGTTGCAGTTCGCGGCCCGAGAAGCACTCTCCGGCCAACATGCCCAACTGCAGCAACAGCTCCCAAACCGAAGGAGCCAGGACCCAAAGACCTAGCTGGCCTGAAGGGCCCCCAGGGGGCCCCCAAGCAGCCCCTCTCCATTTGGGTCTGGGGGCTTTTGTTGGGCCGGGAACCTGGGAGATTCCTGCAAGGTTGCAGTTCGCGGCCCGAGAAGCACTCTCCGGCCAACATGCCCAACTGCAGCAACAGCTCCCAAACCGAAGGAGCCAGGACCCAAAGACCTAGCTGGCCTGAAGGGCCCCCAGGGGGCCCCCAAGCAGCCCCTCTCCATTTGGGTCTGGGGGCTTTCGTTGGGCCGGGAACCTGGGAGATTCCTGCAAGGTTGCAGTTCGCGGCCCGAGAAGCACTCTCCGGCCAACATGCCCAACTGCAGCAACAGCTCCCAAAGCGAAGGAGCCAGGACCCAAAGACCTAGCTGGCCTGAAGGGCCCCCAGGGGGCCCCAAGCAGCCCCTCTCAATTTGGGTCTGGGGGCTTTCGTTGGGCATGGAACCTGGGAGATTCCTGCAAGGTTGCAGTTCGCGGCCCGAGAAGCACTCTCCGGCCAACATGCCCAACTGCAGCAACAGCTCCCAAAGCGAAGGAGCCAGGACCCAAAGACCTAGCTGGCCTGAAGGGCCCCCATGGGGCCCCAAGCAGCCCCTCTCAATTTGGGTCTGGGGGCTTTCGTTGGGCATGGAACCTGGGAGATTCCTGTAAGGTTGCAGTTCGCGGCCCGAGAAGCACTCTCCGGCCAACATGCCCAACTGCAGCAACAGCTCCCAAACCGAAGGAGCCAGGACCCAAAGACCTAGCTGGCCTGAAGGGCCCCCAGGGGGCCCCCAAGCAGCCCCTCTCCATTTGGGTCTGGGGGTTTTCGTTGGGCATGGAACCTGGGAGATTCCTGCAAGGTTGCAGTTCGCGGCCCGAGAAGCACTCTCCGGCCAACATGCCCAACTGCAGCAACAGCTCCCAAAGCGAAGGAGCCAGGACCCAAAGACCTAGCTGGCCTGAAGGGCCCCCAGGGGGCCCCCAAGCAGCCCCTCTCCATTTGGGTCTGGGGGCTTTCGTTGGGCCGGGAACCTGGGAGAATCCTGCAAGGTTGCAGTTCGCGGCCCGAGAAGCACTCTCCGGCCAACATGCCCAACTGCAGCAACAGCTCCCAAAGCGAAGGAGCCAGGACCCAAAGACCTAGCTGGCCTGACGGGCCCCCAGGGGGCCCCCAAGCAGCCCCTCTCCATTTGGGTCTGGGGGCTTTCGTTGGGCCGGGAACCTGGGAGATTCCTGCAAGGTTGCAGTTCGCGGCCCGAGAAGCACTCTCCGGCCAACATGCCCAACTGCAGCAACAGCTCCCAAAGCGAAGGAGCCAGGACCCAAAGACCTAGCTGGCCTGAAGGGCCCCCAGGGGGCCCCCAAGCAGCCCCTCTCAATTTGGGTCTGGGGGCTTTCGTTGGGCATGGAACCTGGGAGATTCCTCCAAGGTTGCAGTTCGCGGCCCGAGAAGCACTCTCCGGCCAACATGCCCAACTGCAGCAACAGCTCCCAAAGCGAAGGAGCCAGGACCCAAAGACCTAGCTGGCCTGAAGGGCCCCCAGGGGGCCCCCAAGCAGCCCCTCTCCATTTGGGTCTGGGGGCTTTCGTTGGGCCGGGAACCTGGGAGATTCCTGCAAGGTTGCCGTTCGCGGCCCGAGAAGCACTCTCCGGCCAACATGCCCAACTGCAGCAACAGCTCCCAAAGCGAAGGAGCCAGGACCCAAAGACCTAGCTGGCCTGAAGGGCCCCCAGGGGGCCCCCAAGCAGCCCCTCTCCATTTGGGTTTGGGGGCTTTCGTTGGGCCGGGAACCTGGGAGATTCCTGCAAGGTTGCAGTTCGCGGCCCGAGAAGCACTCTCCGGCCAACATGCTCAACTGCAGCAACAGCTCCCAAACCGAAGGAGCCAGGACCCAAAGACCTAGCTGGCCTGAAGGGCCCCCAGGGGGGCCCCAAGCAGCCCCTCTCAATTTGGGTCTGGGGGCTTTCGTTGGGCCGGGAACCTGGGAGAATCCTGCAAGGTTGCAGTTCGCGGCCGGAGAAGCACTCTCCGTCCAGCATGCCCAACTGCAGCAACAGCTCCCAAAGCGAAGGAGCCAGGACCCAAAGACCTAGCTGGCCTGAAGGGCCCCCAGGGGGCCCCCAAGCAGCCCCTCTCCATTTGTGTCTGGGGGCTTTCGTTGGGCCAGGAACCTGGGAGAATCCTGCAAGGTTGCAGTTCGAGGCCCGAGAAGCACTCTCCGGCCAACATGCCCAACTGCAGCAACAGCTCCCAAACCGAAGGAGCCAGGACACAAAGACCTAGCTGGCCTGAAGGGCCCCCAGGGGGCCCCCAAGCAGCCCCTCTCCATTTGGGTCTGGGGGCTTTTGTTGGGCCGGGAACCTGGGAGATTCCTGCAAGGTTGCAGTTCGCGGCCCGAGAAGCACTCTCCGGCCAACATGCCCAACTGCAGCAACAGCTCCCAAACCGAAGGAGCCAGGACCCAAAGACCTAGCTGGCCTGAAGGGCCCCAAGGGGGACCCCAAGCAGCCCCTCTCCATTTGGGTCTGGGGGCTTTCGTTGGGCCGGGAACCTGGGAGGTACCTGCAAGGTTGCAGTTCGCGGCCCGAGAAGCACTCTCCGGCCAACATGCCCAACTGCAGCAACAGCTCCCAAAGCGAAGGAGCCAGGACCCAAAAACCTAGCTGGCCTGAAGGGCCCCCAGGGGGCCCCCAAGCAGCCCCTCTCCATTTGGGTCTGGGGGCTTTTGTTGGGCATGTATACCTGAGAGGTACCTGGAAGTTACAGTTCGCGGCCCGAGAAGCACTCTCCGGCCAACATGCCCAACTGCAGCAACAGCTCCCAAAGCGAAGGAGCCAGGACACAAAGACCTAGCTGGCCTGAAGGGCCCCCAGGGGGCCCCCAAGCAGCCCCTCTCCATTTGGGTCTGGGGGTTTTCGTTGGGCCGGGAACCTGGGAGGTACCTGAAAGGTTGCAGTTCGCGGCCCGAGAAGCACTCTCCGGCGAACATGCCCAACTGCAGCAACAGCTCCCAAACCGAAGGAGCCAGGACCCAAAGACCTAGCTGGCCTGAAGGGCCCCCAGGGGGGCCCCAAGCAGCCCCTCTCCATTTGGGTCTGGGGGCTTTCGTTGGGCCGGGAACCTGGGAGAATCCTGCAAGGTTGCAGTTCGCGGCCCGAGAAGCACTCTCCGGGCAACATGCCCAACTGCAGCAACAGCTCCCAAAGCGAAGGAGCCAGGACCCAAAGACCTAGCTCGCCTGAAGGGCCCCCAGGGGGCCCCCAAGCAGCCCCTCTCAATTTGGGTCTGGGGGCTTTCGTTGGGCCGGGAACCTGGGAGAATCCTGCAAGGTTGCAGTTCGCGGCCCGAGAAGCACTCTCCGGCCAACATGCCCAACTGCAGCAACAGCTCCCAAACCGAAGGAGCCAGGACCCAAAGACCTAGCTGGCCTGAAGGGCCCCCAGGGGGCCCCCAAGCAGCCCCTCTCCATTTGGGTCTGGGGGCTTTCGTTGGGCCGGGAACCTGGGAGAATCCTGCAAGGTTGCAGTTCGCGGCCCGAGAAGCACTCTCCGGCCAACATGCTCAACTGCAGCAACAGCTCCCAAACCGAAGGAGCCAGGACCCAAAGACCTAGCTGGCCTGAAGGGCCCCAAGGGGGACCCCAAGCAGCCCCTCTCCATTTGGGTCTGGGGGTTTTCGTTGGGCATGGATACCTGAGAGGTACCTGCAAGGTTACAGTTCGCGGCCCGAGAAGCACTCTCCGGCCAACATGCACAACTGCAGCAACAGCTCCCAAACCGAAGGAGCCAGGACCCAAAGAGCTAGGTGGCCTGAAGGGCCCCCAGGGGGCCCCCAAGCAGCCCCTCTCAATTTGGGTCTGGGGGCTTTCGTTGGGCATGGAACCTGGGAGATTCCTGCAAGGTTGCAGTTCGCGGCCCGAGAAGCACTCCCCGGCCAACATGCCCAACTGCAGCAACAGCTCCCAAACCGAAGGAGCCAGGACCCAAAGACCTAGCTGGCCTGAAGGGCCCCCAGGGGGCCCCCAAGCAGCCCCTCTCAATTTGGGTCTGGGGGCTTTCGTTGGGCCGGGAACCTGGGAGAATCCTGCAAGGTTGCAGTTCGCGGCCCGAGAAGCACTCTCCGGCCAACATGCCCAACTGCAGCAACAGTTCCCAAACCGAAGGAGCCAGGACCCAAAGACCTAGCTGGCCTGAAGGGCCCCCAGGGGGCCCCCAAGCAGACCCTCTCCATTTGGGTCTGGGGGCTTTTGTTGGGCCGGGAACCTGGGAGATTCCTGCAAGGTTGCAGTTCGCGGCCCGAGAAGCACTCTCCGGCCAACATGCCCAACTGCAGCAACAGCTCCCAAAGCGAAGGAGCCAGGACCCAAAGACCTAGCTGGCCTGAAGGGCCCCAAGGGGGCCCCCAAGCAGCCCCTCTCCATTTGGGTCTGGGGGCTTTCGTTGGGCCGGGAACCTGGGAGATTCCTGCAAGGTTGCAGTTCGCGGCCCGAGAAGCACTCTCCTGCCAACATGCCCAACTGCAGCAACAGCTCCCAAAGCGAAGGAGCCAGGACCCAAAGACCTAGCTGGCCTGAAGGGCCCCCAGGGGGCCCCCAAGCAGCCCCTCTCCATTTGGGTCTGGGGGCTTTCGTTGGGCGGGGAACCTGGGAGATTCCTGCAAGGTTGCAGTTCGCGGCCCGAGAAGCACTCTCCGCCCAACATGCCCAACTGCAGCAACAGCTCCCAAAGCGAAGGAGCCAGGACCCAAAGACCTAGCTGGCCTGAAGGGCCCCCAGGGGGCCCCCAAGCAGCCCCTCTCAATTTGAGTCTGGGGGCTTTCCTTGGGCCGGGAACCTGGGAGATTCCTGCAAGGTTGCAGTTCGCGGCCCGAGAAGCACTCTCCGGCCAACATGCCCAACTGCAGCAACAGCTCCCAAACCGAAGGAGCCAGGACCCAAAGACCTAGCTGGCCTGAAGGGCCCCCAGGGGGCCCCCAAGCAGCCCCTCTCCATTTGGGTCTGGGGGCTTTCGTTGGGCCAGGAATCTGGGAGAATCCTGAAAGGTTGCAGTTCGCGGCCCGAGAAGCACTCTCCGGCCAACATGCACAACTGCAGCAACAGCTCCCAAACCGAAGGAGCCAGGACCCAAAGAGCTAGGTGGCCTGAAGGGCCCCCAGGGGGCCCCCAAGCAGCCCCTCTCAATTTGGGTCTGGGGGCTTTCGTTGGGCATGGAACCTGGGAGATTCCTGCAAGGTTGCAGTTCGCGGCCCGAGAAGCACTCTCCGGCCAACATGCCCAACTGCAGCAACAGCTCCCAAAGCGAAGGAGCCAGGACCCAAAGACCTAGCTGGCCTGAAGGGCCCCCAGGGGGCCCCCAAGCAGCCCCTCTCCATTTGGGTCTGTGGGCTTTTGTTGGGCATGTATACCTGAGAGGTACCTGGAAGTTACAGTTCGCGGCCCGAGAAGCACTCTCCGGCCAACATGCCCAACTGCAGCAACAGCTCCCAAAGCGAAGGAGCCAGGACACAAAGACCTAGCTGGCCTGAAGGGCCCCCAGGGGGCCCCCAAGCAGCCCCTCTCCATTTGGGTCTGGGGGTTTTCGTTGGGCCGGGAACCTGGGAGGTACCTGCAAGGTTGCAGTTCGCGGCCCGAGAAGCACTCTCCGGCCAACATGCCCAACTGCAGCAACAGCTCCCAAACCGAAGGAGCCAGGACCCAAAGACCTAGCTGGCCTGAAGGGCCCCCAGGGGGGCCCCAAGCAGCCCCTCTCCATTTGGGTCTGGGGGCTTTCGTTGGGCATGTATACCTGAGAGGTACCTGCAAGGTTGCAGTTCGCGGCCCGAGAAGCACTCTCCGGCCAACATGCCCAACTGCAGCAACAGCTCCCAAACCGAAGGAGCCAGGACCCAAAGACCTAGCTGGCCTGAAGGGCCCCCAGGGGGCCCCCAAGCAGCCCCTCTCCATTGGGGTCTCGGGGCTTTCGTTGGGCCGGGAACCTGGGAGAATCCTGCAAGGTTGCAGTTCGCGGCCCGAGAAGCACTCTCCGGCCAACATGCTCAACTGCAGCAACAGCTCCCAAACCGAAGGAGCCAGGACCCAAAGACCTAGCTGGCCTGAAGGGCCCCCAGGGGGCCCCCAAGCAGCCCCTCTCAATTTGGGTCTGGGGGCTTTCGTTGGGCATGGAACCTGGGAGATTCCTGCAAGGTTGCAGTTCGCGGCCCGAGAAGCACTCCCCGGCCAACATGCCCAACTGCAGCAACAGCTCCCAAACCGAAGGAGCCAGGACCCAAAGACCTAGCTGGCCTGAAGGGCCCCCAGGGGGCCCCCAAGCAGCCCCTCTCAATTTGGGTCTGGGGGCTTTCGTTGGGCCGGGAACCTGGGAGAATCCTGCAAGGTTGCAGTTCGCGGCCCGAGAAGCACTCTCCGGCCAACATGCCCAACTGCAGCAACAGCTCCCAAACCGAAGGAGCCAGGACCCAAAGACCTAGCTGGCCTGAAGGGCCCCCAGGGGGCCCCCAAGCAGCCCCTCTCCATTTGGGTCTGGGGGCTTTCGTTGGGCCGGGAACCTGGGAGAATCCTGCAAGGTTGCAGTTCGCGGCCCGAGAAGCACTCTCCGGCCAACATGCTCAACTGCAGCAACAGCTCCCAAACCGAAGGAGCCAGGACCCAAAGACCTAGCTGGCCTGAAGGGCCCCAAGGGGGACCCCAAGCAGCCCCTCTCCATTTGGGTCTGGGGGTTTTCGTTGGGCATGGATACCTGAGAGGTACCTGCAAGGTTACAGTTCGCGGCCCGAGAAGCACTCTCCGGCCAACATGCACAACTGCAGCAACAGCTCCCAAACCGAAGGAGCCAGGACCCAAAGAGCTAGGTGGCCTGAAGGGCCCCCAGGGGGCCCCCAAGCAGCCCCTCTCAATTTGGGTCTGGGGGCTTTCGTTGGGCATGGAACCTGGGAGATTCCTGCAAGGTTGCAGTTCGCGGCCCGAGAAGCACTCTCCGGCCAACATGCCCAACTGCAGCAACAGCTCCCAAACCGAAGGAGCCAGGACCCAAAGACCTAGCTGGCCTGAAGGGCCCCCAGGGGGCCCCCAAGCAGCCCCTCTCCATTTGGGTCTGGGGGCTTTTGTTGGGCCGGGAACCTGGGAGATTCCTGCAAGGTTGCAGTTCGCGGCCCGAGAAGCACTCTCCGGCCAACATGCCCAACTGCAGCAACAGCTCCCAAACCGAAGGAGCCAGGACCCAAAGACCTAGCTGGCCTGAAGGGCCCCCAGGGGGCCCCCAAGCAGCCCCTCTCCATTTGGGTCTGGGGGCTTTCGTTGGGCCGGGAACCTGGGAGATTCCTGCAAGGTTGCAGTTCGCGGCCCGAGAAGCACTCTCCGGCCAACATGCCCAACTGCAGCAACAGCTCCCAAAGCGAAGGAGCCAGGACCCAAAGACCTAGCTGGCCTGAAGGGCCCCCAGGGGGCCCCAAGCAGCCCCTCTCAATTTGGGTCTGGGGGCTTTCGTTGGGCATGGAACCTGGGAGATTTCTGCAAGGTTGCAGTTCGCGGCCCGAGAAGCACTCTCCGGCCAACATGCCCAACTGCAGCAACAGCTCCCAAACCGAAGGAGCCAGGACCCAAAGACCTAGCTGGCCTGAAGGGCCCCCAGGGGGCCCCCAAGCAGCCCCTCTCCATTTGGGTCTGGGGGTTTTCGTTGGGCATGGAACCTGGGAGATTCCTGCAAGGTTGCAGTTCGCGGCCCGAGAAGCACTCTCCGGCCAACATGCCCAACTGCAGCAACAGCTCCCAAAGCGAAGGAGCCAGGACCCAAAGACCTAGCTGGCCTGAAGGGCCCCCAGGGGGCCCCCAAGCAGCCCCTCTCAATTTGGGTCTGGGGGCTTTCGTTGGGCCGGGAACCTGGGAGAATCCTGCAAGGTTGCAGTTCGCGGCCCGAGAAGCACTCTCCGGCCAACATGCCCAACTGCAGCAACAGCTCCCAAACCGAAGGAGCCAGGACCCAAAGACCTAGCTGGCCTGAAGGGCCCCCAGGGGGCCCCCAAGCAGCCCCTCTCCATTTGGGTTTGGGGGCTTTCGTTGGGCCGGGAACCTGGGAGATTCCTGCAAGGTTGCAGTTCGCGGCCCGAGAAGCACTCTCCGGCCAACATGCCCAACTGCAGCAACAGCTCCCAAACCGAAGGAGCCAGGACCCAAAGACCTAGCTGGCCTGAAGGGCCCCCAGGGGGGCCCCAAGCAGCCCCTCTCAATTTGGGTCTGGGGGCTTTCGTTGGGCCGGGAACCTGGGAGAATCCTGCAAGGTTGCAGTTCGCGGCCGGAGAAGCACTCTCCGTCCAGCATGCCCAACTGCAGCAACAGCTCCCAAAGCGAAGGAGCCAGGACCCAAAGACCTAGCTGGCCTGAAGGGCCCCCAGGGGGCCCCCAAGCAGCCCCTCTCAATTTGGGTCTGGGGGCTTTCGTTGGGCATGGAACCTGGGAGATTCCTGCAAGGTTGCAGTTCGCGGCACGAGAAGCACTCTCCGGCCAACATGCCCAACTGCAGCAACAGCTCCCAAACCGAAGGAGCCAGGACCCAAAGACCTAGCTGGCCTGAAGGGCCCCCAGGGGGGCCCCAAGCAGCCCCTCTCCATTTGGGTCTGGGGGCTTTTGTTGGGCATGTATACTTGAGAGGTACGTGCAAGTTACAGTTCGCGGCCCGAGAAGCACTCTCCGGCCAACATGCCCAACTGCAGCAACAGCTCCCAAAGCGAAGGAGCCAGGACCCAAAGACCTAGCTGGCCTGAAGGGCCCCCAGGGGGCCCCCAAGCAGCCCCTCTCCATTTGGGTCTGGGGGTTTTCGTTGGGCCGGGAACCTGGGAGGTACCTGCAAGGTTGCAGTTCGCGGCCCGAGAAGCACTCTCCGGCCAACATGCCCAACTGCAGCAACAGCTCCCAAACCGAAGGAGCCAGGACCCAAAGACCTAGCTGGCCTGAAGGGCCCCCAGGGGGGCCCCAAGCAGCCCCTCTCAATTTGGGTCTGGGGGCTTTCGTTGGGCCGGGAACCTGGGAGGTACCTGCAAGGTTGCAGTTCGCGGCCCGAGAAGCACTCTCCGGCCAACATGCCCAACTGCAGCAACAGCTCCCAAAGCGAAGGAGCCAGGACCCAAAGACCTAGCTGGCCTGAAGGGCCCCCAGGGGGCCACCAAGCAGCCCCTCTCAATTTGGGTCTGGGGGCTTTCGTTGGGCATGGATACCTGAGAGGTACCTGCAAGGTTACAGTTCGCGGCCCGAGAAGCACTCTCCGGCCAACATGCTCAACTGCAGCAACAGCTCCCAAACCGAAGGAGCCAGGACCCAAAGAGCTAGGTGGCCTGAAGGGCCCCCAGGGGGCCCCCAAGCAGCCCCTCTCCATTGGGGTCTGGGGGCTTTCGTTGGGCCGGGAACCTGGGAGAATCCTGCAAGGTTGCAGTTCGCGGCCCGAGAAGCACTCTCCGGCCAACATGCTCAACTGCAGCAACAGCTCCCAAACCGAAGGAGCCAGGACCCAAAGACCTAGCTGGCCTGAAGGGCCCCCAGGGGGCCCCCAAGCAGCCCCTCTCAATTTGGGTCTGGGGGCTTTCGTTGGGCATGGAACCTGGGAGATTCCTGCAAGGTTGCAGTTCGCGGCCCGAGAAGCACTCCCCGGCCAACATGCCCAACTGCAGCAACAGCTCCCAAACCGAAGGAGCCAGGACCCAAAGACCTAGCTGGCCTGAAGGGCCCCCAGGGGGCCCCCAAGCAGCCCCTCTCAATTTGGGTCTGGGGGCTTTCGTTGGGCCGGGAACCTGGGAGAATCCTGCAAGGTTGCAGTTCGCGGCCCGAGAAGCACTCTCCGGCCAACATGCCCAACTGCAGCAACAGTTCCCAAACCGAAGGAGCCAGGACCCAAAGACCTAGCTGGCCTGAAGGGCCCCCAGGGGGCCCCCAAGCAGCCCCTCTCCATTTGGGTCTGGGGGCTTTTGTTGGGCCAGGAACCTGGGAGATTCCTGCAAGGTTGCAGTTCGCGGCCCGAGAAGCACTCTCCGGCCAACATGCCCAACTGCAGCAACAGCTCCCAAAGCGAAGGAGCCAGGACCCAAAGACCTAGCTGGCCTGAAGGGCCCCAAGGGGGACCCCAAGCAGCCCCTCTCAATTTGGGTCTGGGGTCTTTCGTTGGGCCGGGAACCTGGGAGATTCCTGCAAGGTTGCAGTTCGCGGCCCGAGAAGCACTCTCCGGCCAACATGCCCAACTGCAGCAACAGCTCCCAAAGCGAAGGAGCCAGGACCCAAAGACCTAGCTGGCCTGAAGGGCCCCCAGGGGGCCCCCAAGCAGCCCCTCTCCATTTGGGTCTGGGGGCTTTCGTTGGGCCGGGAACCTGGGAGATTCCTGCAAGGTTGCAGTTCGCGGCCCGAGAAGCACTCTCCGGCCAACATGCCCAACTGCAGCAACAGCTCCCAAACCGAAGGAGCCAGGACCCAAAGACCTAGCTGGCCTGAAGGGCCCCCAGGGGGCCCCCAAGCAGCCCCTCTCCATTTGGGTCTGGGGGCTTTTGTTGGGCCGGGAACCTGGGAGATTCCTGCAAGGTTGCAGTTCGCGGCCCGAGAAGCACTCTCCGGCCAACATGCCCAACTGCAGCAACAGCTCCCAAACCGAAGGAGCCAGGACCCAAAGACCTAGCTGGCCTGAAGGGCCCCCAGGGGGCCCCCAAGCAGCCCCTCTCCATTTGGGTCTGGGGGCTTTCGTTGGGCCGGGAACCTGGGAGATTCCTGCAAGGTTGCAGTTCGCGGCCCGAGAAGCACTCTCCGGCCAACATGCCCAACTGCAGCAACAGCTCCCAAACCGAAGGAGCCAGGACCCAAAGACCTAGCTGGCCTGAAGGGCCCCCAGGGGGCCCCCAAGCAGCCCCTCTCCATTTGGGTCTGGGGGCTTTTGTTGGGCCGGGAACCTGGGAGATTCCTGCAAGGTTGCAGTTCGCGGCCCGAGAAGCACTCTCCGGCCAACATGCCCAACTGCAGCAACAGCTCCCAAACCGAAGGAGCCAGGACCCAAAGACCTAGCTGGCCTGAAGGGCCCCCAGGGGGCCCCCAAGCAGCCCCTCTCCATTTGGGTCTGGGGGTTTTCGTTGGGCATGGAACCTGGGAGATTCCTGCAAGGTTGCAGTTCGCGGCCCGAGAAGCACTCTCCGGCCAACATGCCCAACTGCAGCAACAGCTCCCAAAGCGAAGGAGCCAGGACCCAAAGACCTAGCTGGCCTGAAGGGCCCCCAGGGGGCCCCCAAGCAGCCCCTCTCAATTTGGGTCTGGGGGCTTTCGTTGGGCCGGGAACCTGGGAGAATCCTGCAAGGTTGCAGTTCGCGGCCCGAGAAGCACTCTCCGGCCAACATGCCCAACTGCAGCAACAGCTCCCAAAGCGAAGGAGCCAGGACCCAAAGACCTAGCTGGCCTGAAGGGCCCCCAGGGGGCCCCAAGCAGCCCCTCTCCATTTGGGTCTGGGGGCTTTCGTTGGGCCGGGAACCTGGGAGATTCCTGCAAGGTTGCAGTTCGCGGCCCGAGAAGCACTCTCCGGCCAACATGCCCAACTGCAGCAACAGCTCCCAAACCGAAGGAGCCAGGACCCAAAGACCTAGCTGGCCTGAAGGGCCCCCAGGGGGCCCCCAAGCAGCCCCTCTCCATTTGGGTCTGGGGGCTTTCGTTGGGCCGGGAACCTGGGAGATTCCTGCAAGGTTGCAGTTCGCGGCCCGAGAAGCACTCTCCGGCCAACATGCCCAACTGCAGCAACAGCTCCCAAAGCGAAGGAGCCAGGACCCAAAGACCTAGCTGGCCTGAAGGGCCCCCAGGGGGCCCCAAGCAGCCCCTCTCAATTTGGGTCTGGGGGCTTTCGTTGGGCATGGAACCTGGGAGATTTCTGCAAGGTTGCAGTTCGCGGCCCGAGAAGCACTCTCCGGCCAACATGCCCAACTGCAGCAACAGCTCCCAAACCGAAGGAGCCAGGACCCAAAGACCTAGCTGGCCTGAAGGGCCCCCAGGGGGCCCCCAAGCAGCCCCTCTCCATTTGGGTCTGGGGGTTTTCGTTGGGCATGGAACCTGGGAGATTCCTGCAAGGTTGCAGTTCGCGGCCCGAGAAGCACTCTCCGGCCAACATGCCCAACTGCAGCAACAGCTCCCAAAGCGAAGGAGCCAGGACCCAAAGACCTAGCTGGCCTGAAGGGCCCCCAGGGGGCCCCCAAGCAGCCCCTCTCAATTTGGGTCTGGGGGCTTTCGTTGGGCCGGGAACCTGGGAGAATCCTGCAAGGTTGCAGTTCGCGGCCCGAGAAGCACTCTCCGGCCAACATGCCCAACTGCAGCAACAGCTCCCAAAGCGAAGGAGCCAGGACCCAAAGACCTAGCTGGCCTGAAGGGCCCCCAGGGGGCCCCCAAGCAGCCCCTCTCCATTTGGGTTTGGGGGCTTTCGTTGGGCCGGGAACCTGGGAGATTCCTGCAAGGTTGCAGTTCGCGGCCCGAGAAGCACTCTCCGGCCAACATGCCCAACTGCAGCAACAGCTCCCAAACCGAAGGAGCCAGGACCCAAAGACCTAGCTGGCCTGAAGGGCCCCCAGGGGGGCCCCAAGCAGCCCCTCTCAATTTGGGTCTGGGGGCTTTCGTTGGGCCGGGAACCTGGGAGAATCCTGCAAGGTTGCAGTTCGCGGCCGGAGAAGCACTCTCCGTCCAGCATGCCCAACTGCAGCAACAGCTCCCAAAGCGAAGGAGCCAGGACCCAAAGACCTAGCTGGCCTGAAGGGCCCCCAGGGGGCCCCCAAGCAGCCCCTCTCCATTTGGGTCTGGGGGCTTTCGTTGGGCCGGGAACCTGGGAGATTCCTGCAAGGTTGCAGTTCGCGGCCCGAGAAGCACTCTCCGGCCAACATGCCCAACTGCAGCAACAGCTCCCAAAGCGAAGGAGCCAGGACCCAAAGACCTAGCTGGCCTGAAGGGCCCCCAGGGGGCCCCAAGCAGCCCCTCTCAATTTGGGTCTGGGGGCTTTTGTTGGGCATGTATACTTGAGAGGTACGTGCAAGTTACAGTTCGCGGCCCGAGAAGCACTCTCCGGCCAACATGCCCAACTGCAGCAACAGCTCCCAAAGCGAAGGAGCCAGGACCCAAAGACCTAGCTGGCCTGAAGGGCCCCCAGGGGGCCCCCAAGCAGCCCCTCTCCATTTGGGTCTGGGGGTTTTCGTTGGGCCGGGAACCTGGGAGGTACCTGCAAGGTTGCAGTTCGCGGCCCGAGAAGCACTCTCCGGCCAACATGCCCAACTGCAGCAACAGCTCCCAAACCGAAGGAGCCAGGACCCAAAGACCTAGCTGGCCTGAAGGGCCCCCAGGGGGGCCCCAAGCAGCCCCTCTCAATTTGGGTCTGGGGGCTTTCGTTGGGCCGAGAACCTGGGAGAATCCTGCAAGGTTGCAGTTCGCGGCCCGAGAAGCACTCTCCGGCCAACATGCCCAACTGCAGCAACAGCTCCCAAACCGAAGGAGCCAGGACCCAAAGACCTAGCTGGCCTGAAGGGCCCCCAGGGGGCACCCCAGAGACACCTCTCAATTTGGGTCTGGGGGCTTCCGTTGGGCCGGGAACCTGGGAGGTACCTGCAAGGTTGCAGTTCGCGGCCCGAGAAGCACTCTCCGGCCAACATGCCCAACTGCAGCAACATCTCCCAAACCGAAGGAGCCAGGACCCAAAGACCTAGCTGGCCTGAAGGGCCCCCAGGGGGCCCCCAAGCAGCCCCTCTCCATTTGGGTCTGGGGGCTTTCGTTGGGCCGGGAACCTGGGAGAATCCTGCAAGGTTGCAGTTCGCGGCCCGAGAAGCACTCTCCGGCCAACATGCCCAACTGCAGCAACAGCTCCCAAAGCGAAGGAGCCAGGACCCAAAGACCTAGCTGGCCTGAAGGGCCCCCAGGGGGCCCCCAAGCAGCCCCTCTCAATTTGGGTCTGGGGGCTTTCGTTGGGCCGGGAACCTGGGAGAATCATGCAAGGTTGCAGTTCGCGGCCCGAGAAGCACTCTCCGGCCAACATGCCCAACTGCAGCAACAGCTCCCAAAGCGAAGGAGCCAGGACCCAAAGACCTAGATGGCCTGAAGGGCCCCCAGGGGGGCCCCAAGCAGCCCCTCTCCATTTGGGTCTGGGGGCTTTCGTTGGGCATGGAACCTGGGAGATTCCTGCAAGGTTGCAGTTCGCGGCCCGAGAAGCACTCTCCGGCCAACATGCCCAACTGCAGCAACAGCTCCCAAAGCGAAGGAGCCAGGACCCAAAGACCTAGCTGGCCTGAAGGGCCCCCATGGGGCCCCCAAGGAGCTCCTCTCAATTTGGGTCTGGGGGCTTTCGTTGGGCCGGGAACCTGGGAGAATCCTGCAAGGTTGGAGTTCGCGGCCCGAGAAGCACTCTCCGGCCAACATGCCCAACTGCAGCAACAGCTCCCAAACCGAAGGAGCCAGGACCCAAAGACCTAGCTGGCCTGAAGGGCCCCCAGGGGGCCCCAAAGCAGCCCCTCTCCATTTGGGTCTGGGGGCTTTCGTTGGGCCGGGAACCTGGGAGATTCCTGCAAGGTTGCAGTTCGCGGCCCGAGAAGCACTCTCCGCCCAACATGCCCAACTGCAGCAACAGCTCCCAAAGCGAAGGAGCCAGGACCCAAAGACCTAGCTGGCCTGAAGGGCCCCCAGGGGGCCCCCAAGCAGCCCCTCTCAATTTGGGTCTGGGGGCTTTCGTTGGGCCAGCAACCTGGGAGATTCCTGCAAGGTTGCAGTTCGCGGCCCGAGAAGCACTCTCCGGCCAACATGCCCAACTGCAGCAACAGCTCCCAAAGCGAAGGAGCCAGGACCCAAAGACCTAGCTGGCCTGAAGGGCCCCCAGGGGGGCCCCAAGCAGCCCCTCTCCATTTGGGTCTGGGGGCTTTCGTTGGGCATGTATACCTGAGAGGTACCTGCAAGGTTGCAGTTCGCGGCCCGAGAAGCACTCTCCGGCCAACATGCCCAACTGCAGCAACAGCTCCCAAAGCGAAGGAGCCAGGACCCAAAGACCTAGCTGGCCTGAAGGGTCCCCATGGGGCCCCCAAGTGGCTCCTCTCCATTTGGGTCTGGGGGCTTTAGTTGGGCCGGGAACCTGAGAGGTACCTGCAAGGTTGCAGTTCGCGGCCGGAGAAGCACTCTCCGGCCAACATGCCCAACTGCAGCAACAGCTCCCAAACCGAAGGAGCCAGGACCCAAAGACCTAGCTGGCCTGAAGGGCCCCCAGGGGGCCCCCAAGCAGCCCCTCTCAATTTGGGTCTGGGGGCTTTTGTTGGGCCGGGAACCTGGGAGAATCCTTCAAGTTTGCAGTTCGCGGCCCGAGAAGCACTCTCCGGCCAACATGCCCAACTGCAGCAACAGCTCCCAAAGCGAAGGAGCCAGGACCCAAAGACCTAGCTGGCCTGAAGGGCCCCCAGGGGGCCCCCAAGCAGCCCCTCTCCATTTGGGTCTGGGGGCTTTCGTTGGGCCGGGAACCTGGGAGGTACCTGCAAGGTTGCAGTTCGCGGCCGGAGAAGCACTCTCCGGCCAACATGCTCAACTGCAGCAACAGCTCCCAAACCGAAGGAGCCAGGACCCAAAGAGCTAGGTGGCCTGAAGGGCCCCCAGGGGGCCCCCAAGCAGCCCCTCTCCATTTGGGTCTGGGGGCTTTCGTTGGGCCGGGAACCTGGGAGAATCCTGCAAGGTTGCAGTACGCGTCCCGAGAACCTCTCTCCGGCCAACATGCTCAACTGCAGCAACAGCTCCCAAACCGAAGGAGCCAGGACCCAAAGACCTAGCTGGCCTGAAGGGCCCCAAGGGGGACCCCAAGCAGCCCCTCTCCATTTGGGTCTGGGGGCTTTCGTTGGGCATGGATACCTGAGAGGTACCTGCAAGGTTACAGTTCGCGGCCCGAGAAGCACTCTCCGGCCAACATGCACAACTGCAGCAACAGCTCCCAAACCGAAGGAGCCAGGACCCAAAGAGCTAGGTGGCCTGAAGGGCCCCCAGGGGGCCCCCAAGCAGCCCCTCTCAATTTGGGTCTGGGGGCTTTCGTTGGGCATGGAACCTGGGAGATTCCTGCAAGGTTGCAGTTCGCGGCCCGAGAAGCACTCCCCGGCCAACATGCCCAACTGCAGCAACAGCTCCCAAACCGAAGGAGCCAGGACCCAAAGAGCTAGGTGGCCTGAAGGGCCCCCAGGGGGCCCCCAAGCAGCCCCTCTCCATTGGGGTCTGGGGGCTTTCGTTGGGCCGGGAACCTGGGAGAATCCTGCAAGGTTGCAGTTCGCGGCCCGAGAAGCACTCTCCGGCCAACATGCCCAACTGCAGCAACAGTTCCCAAACCGAAGGAGCCAGGACCCAAAGACCTAGCTGGCCTGAAGGGCCCCCAGGGGGCCCCCAAACAGCCCCTCTCCATTTGGGTCTGGGGGCTTTCGTTGGGCCGGGAACCTGGGAGGTACCTGCAAGGTTGCAGTTCGCGGCCCGAGAAGCACTCTCCGGCCAACATGCCCAACTGCAGCAACAGCTCCCAAAGCGAAGGAGCCAGGACCCAAAGACCTAGCTGGCCTGAAGGGCCCCCAGGGGGCCCCCAAGCAGCCCCTCTCCATTTGGGTCTGGGGGCTTTCGTTGGGCCGGGAACCTGGGAGGTACCTGCAAGGTTGCAGTTCGCGGCCCGAGAAGCACTCTCCGCCCAACATGCCCAACTGCAGCAACAGCTCCCAAACCGAAGGAGCCAGGACCCAAAGACCTAGCTGGCCTGAAGGGCCCCCAGGGGGGCCCCAAGCAGCCCCTCTCAATTTGGGTCTGGGGGCTTTCGTTGGGCCGAGAACCTGGGAGAATCCTGCAAGGTTGCAGTTCGCGGCCCGAGAAGCACTCTCCGGCCAACATGCCCAACTGCAGCAACAGCTCCCAAACCGAAGGAGCCAGGACCCAAAGACCTAGCTGGCCTGAAGGGCCCCCAGGGGGCCCCCAAGAGGCACCTCTCAATTTGGGTCTGGGAGCTTCCGTTGGGCCGGGAACCTGGGAGGTACCTGCAAGGTTGCAGTTCGCGGCCCGAGAAGCACTCTCCGGCCAACATGCCCAACTGCAGCAACAGCTCCCAAACCGAAGGAGCCAGGACCCAAAGACCTAGCTGGCTTGAAGGGCCCCCAGGGGGGCCCCAAGCAGCCCCTCTCAATTTGGGTCTGGGGGCTTTCGTTGGGCCGGGAACCTGGGAGAATCATGCAAGGTTGCAGTTCGCGGCCCGAGAAGCACTCTCCGGCCAACATGCCCAACTGCAGCAACAGCTCCCAAAGCGAAGGAGCCAGGACCCAAAGAGCTAGGTGGCCTGAAGGGCCCCCAGGGGGCCCCCAAGCAGCCCCTCTCAATTTGGGTCTGGGGGCTTTCGTTGGGCATGGAACCTGGGAGATTCCTGCAAGGTTGCAGTTCGCGGCCCGAGAAGCACTCTCCGGCCAACATGCACAACTGCAGCAACAGCTCCCAAACCGAAGGAGCCAGGACCCAAAGACCTAGCTGGCCTGAAGGGCCCCCAGGGGGCCCCCAAGGAGCTCCTCTCAATTTGGGTCTGGGGGCTTTCGTTGGGCCGGGAACCTGGGAGGTACCTGCAAGGTTGCAGTTCGCGGCCCGAGAAGCACTCTCCGGCCAACATGCCCAACTGCAGCAACAGCTCCCAAAGCGAAGGAGCCAGGACCCAAAGACCTAGCTGGCCTGAAGGGCCCCCAGGGGGCCCCAAAGCAGCCCCTCTCCATTTGGGTCTGGGGGCTTTCGTTGGGCCGGGAACCTGGGAGATTCCTGCAAGGTTGCAGTTCTCGGCCCGAGAAGCACTCTCCGCCCAACATGCACAACTGCAGCAACAGCTCCCAAAGCGAAGGAGCCAGGACCCAAAGACCTAGCTGGCCTGAAGGGCCCCCAGGGGGCCCCCAAGCAGCCCCTCTCCATTTGGGTCTGGGGGCTTTCGTTGGGCATGGAACCTGGGAGATTCCTGCCAGGTTGCAGTTCGCGGCCCGAGAAGCACTCTCCGGCCAACATGCCCAACTGCAGCAACAGCTCCCAAACCGAAGGAGCCAGGACCCAAAGACCTAGCTGGCCTGAAGGGCCCCCATGGGGCCCCCAAGGAGCTCCTCTCCATTTGGGTCTGGGGGCTTTCGTTGGGCCGGGAACCTGGGAGGTACCTGCAAGGTTGCAGTTCGCGGCCCGAGAAGCACTCTCCGGCCAACATGCCCAACTGCAGCAACAGCTCCCAAACCGAAGGAGCCAGGACCCAAAGACCTAGCTGGCCTGAAGGGCCCCCAGTGGGCCCCCAAGTAGCCCCTCTCAATTTGGGTCTGGGGGCTTTCGTTGGGCATGGAACCTGGGAGATTCCTGCAAGGTTGCAGTTCGCGGCCCGAGAAGCACTCTCCGGCCAACATGCCCAACTGCAGCAACAGCTCCCAAAGCGAAGGAGCCAGGACCCAAAGACCTAGCTGGCCTGAAGGGCCCCCAGGGGGCCCCCAAGCAGCCCCTCTCCATTTGGGTCTGGGGGTTTTCGTTGGGCCGGGAACCTGGGAGGTACCTGCAAGGTTGCAGTTCGCGGCCCGAGAAGCACTCTCCGGCCAACATGCCCAACTGCAGCAACAGCTCCCAAAGCGAAGGAGCCAGGACCCAAAGACCTAGCTGGCCTGAAGGGCCCCCAGGGGGGCCCCAAGCAGCCCCTCTCAATTTGGGTCTGGGGGCTTTCGTTGGGCCGGGAACCTGGGAGAATCCTGCAAGGTTGCAGTTCGCGGCCCGAGAAGCACTCTCCGGCCAACATGCCCAACTGCAGCAACAGCTCCCAAAGCGAAGGAGCCAGGACCCAAAGACCTAGCTGGCCTGAAGGGCCCCCAGGGGGCCCCCAAGAGGCACCTCTCAATTTGGGTCTGGGGGCTTCCGTTGGGCCGGGAACCTGGGAGGTACCTGCAAGGTTGCAGTTCGCGGCCCGAGAAGCACTCTCCGGCCAACATGCCCAACTGCAGCAACAGCTCCCAAACCGAAGGAGCCAGGACCCAAAGACCTAGCTGGCCTGAAGGGCCCCCAGGGGGCCCCCAAGCAGCCCCTCTCAATTTGGGTCTGGGGGCTTTCGTTGGGCCGGGAACCTGGGAGAATCCTGCAAGGTTGCAGTTCGCGGCCCGAGAAGCACTCTCCGGCCAACATGCCCAACTGCAGCAACAGCTCCCAAAGCGAAGGAGCCAGGACCCAAAGACCTAGCTGGCCTGAAGGGCCCCCAGGGGGCCCCCAAGCAGCCCCTCTCAATTTGGGTCTGGGGGCTTTCGTGGGGCCGGGAACCTGGGAGAATCCTGCAAGGTTGCAGTTCGCGGCCCGAGAAGCACTCTCCGGCCAACATGCCCAACTGCAGCAACAGCTCCCAAAGCGAAGGAGCCAGGACCCAAAGACCTAGCTGGCCTGAAGGGCCCCCAGGGGGGCCCCAAGCAGCCCCTCTCCATTTGGGTCTGGGGGCTTTTGTTGGGCATGTATACCTGAGAGGTACCTGGAAGTTACAGTTCGCGGCCCGAGAAGCACTCTCCGGCCAACATGCCAAACGTGGAGCGACTGCTCCCAAAGCGAAGGAGCCAGGACCCAAAGACCTAGCTGGCCTGAAGGGCCCCCAGGGGGCCCCCAAGCAGCCCCTCTCCATTTGGGTCTGGGGGCTTTCGTTGGGCCGGGAACCTGGGAGAATCCTGCAAGGTTGCAGTTCGCGGCCCGAGAAGCACTCTCCGGCCAACATGCCCAACTGCAGCAACAGCTCCCAAAGCGAAGGAGCCAGGACCCAAAGACCTAGCTGGCCTGAAGGGCCCCCAGGGGGCCCCCAAGCAGCCCCTCTCCATTTGGGTCTAGGGGCTTTCGTTGGGCCGGGAACCTGGGAGGTACCTGCAAGGTTGCAGTTCGCGGCCCGAGAAGCACTCTCCGGCCAACATGCCCAACTGCAGCAACAGCTCCCAAAGCGAAGGAGCCAGGACCCAAAGACCTAGCTGGCCTGAAGGGCCCCAAGGGGGCCCCCAAGCAGCCCCTCTCCATTTGGGTCTGGGGGCTTTCGTTGGGCATGGAACCTGGGAGATTCCTGCAAGGTTGCAGTTCGCGGCCCGAGAAGCACTCTCCGGCCAACATGCCCAACTGCAGCAACAGCTCCCAAACCGAAGGAGCCAGGACCCAAAGACCTAGCTGGCCTGAAGGGCCCCCAGGGGGCCCCAAGGAGCTCCTCTCAATTTGGGTCTGGGGGCTTTCGTTGGGCCGGGAACCTGGGAGGTACCTGCAAGGTTGCAGTTCGCGGCCCGAGAAGCACTCTCCGCCCAACATGCACAACTGCAGCAACAGCTCCCAAAGCGAAGGAGCCAGGACCCAAAGACCTAGCTGGCCTGAAGGGCCCCCAGGGGGCCCCCAAGCAGCCACTCTCCATTTGGGTCTGGGGGCTTTTGTTGGGCATGTATACCTGAGAGGTACCTGGAAGTTACAGTTCGCGGCCCGAGAAGCACTCTCCGGCCAACATGCCAAACGTGGAGCGACTGCTACCAAAGCGAAGGAGCCAGGACCCAAAGACCTAGCTGGCCTGAAGGGCCCCCAGGGGGCCCCCAAGCAGCCCCTCTCAATTTGGGTCTGGGGGCTTTCGTTGGGCCGGGAACCTGGGAGAATCCTGCAAGGTTGCAGTTCGCGGCCCGAGAAGCACTCTCCAGCCAACATGCCCAACTGCAGCAACAGCTCCCAAAGCGAAGGAGCCAGGACCCAAAGACCTAGCTGGCCTGAAGGGCCCCCATGGGGCCCCCAAGCAGCCCCTCTCCATTTGGGTCTGGGGGCTTTTGTTGGGTATGTATACCTGAGAGGTACCTGAAAGTTACAGTTCACGGCCCGAGAAGCACTCTCCGGCCAACATGCCCAACTGCAGCAACAGCTCCCAAAGCGAAGGAGCCAGGACCCAAAGACCTAGCTGGCCTGAAGGGCCCCCAGGGGGCCCCCAAGCAGCCCCTCTCCATTTGGGTCTGGGGGTTTTTCGTTGGGCCGGGAACCTGGGAGGTACCTGCAAGGTTGCAGTTCGCGGCCCGAGAAGCACTCTCCGGGCAACATGCCCAACTGCAGCAACAGCTCCCAAAGCGAAGGAGCCAGGACCCAAAGACCTAGCTGGCCTGAAGGGCCCCCAGGGGGGCCCCAAGCAGCCCCTCTCAATTTGGGTCTGGGGGCTTTCGTTGGGCCGGGAACCTGGGAGAATCCTGCAAGATTGCAGTTCGCGGCCCGAGAAGCACTCTCCGGCCAACATGCCCAACTGCAGCAACAGCTCCCAAACCGAAGGAGCCAGGACCCAAAGACCTAGCTGGCCTGAAGGGCCCCCAGGGGGCCCCCAAGCAGCCCCTCTCAATTTGGGTCTGGGGGCTTTCGTTGGGCCGGGAACCTGGGAGAATCCTGCAAGGTTGCAGTTCGCGGCCCGAGAAGCACTCTCCGCCCAACATGCCCAACTGCAGCAACAGCTCCCAAAGCGAAGGAGCCAGGACCCAAAGACCTAGCTGGCCTGAAGGGCCCCCAGGGGGCCCCCAAGCAGCCCCTCTCAATTTGGGTCTGGGGGCTTTCGTTGGGCCGGGAACCTGGGAGAATCCTGCAAGGTTGCAGTTCGCGGCCCGAGAAGCACTCTCCGCCCAACATGCCCAACTGCAGCAACAGCTCCCAAAGCGAAGGAGCCAGGACCCAAAGACCTAGCTGGCCTGAAGGGCCCCCAGGGGGCCCCCAAGCAGCCCCTCTCCATTTGGGTCTGGGGGCTTTCGTTGGGCATGGAACCTGGGAGATTCCTGCAAGGTTGCAGTTCTCGGCCCGAGAAGCACTCTCCGGCCAACATGCCCAACTGCAGCAACAGCTCCCAAACCGAAGGAGCCAGGACCCAAAGACCTAGCTGGCCTGAAGGGCCCCCATGGGGCCCCCAAGGAGCTCCTCTCAATTTGGGTCTGGGGGCTTTCGTTGGGCCGGGAACCTGGGAGGTACCTGCAAGGTTGCAGTTCGGGGCCCGAGAAGCACTCTCCGGCCAACATGCCCAACTGCAGCAACAGCTCCCAAAGCGAAGGAGCCAGGACCCAAAGACCTAGCTGGCCTGAAGGGCCCCCAGGGGGCCCCAAAGCAGCCCCTCTCCATTTGGGTCTGGGGGCTTTCGTTGGGCCGGGAACCTGGGAGATTCCTGCAAGGTTGCAGTTCTCGGCCCGAGAAGCACTCTCCGGCCAACATGCCCAACTGCAGCAACAGCTCCCAAACCGAATGAGCCAGGACACAAAGACCTAGCTGGCCTGAAGGGCCCCCAGGGGGCCCCCAAGCAGCCCCTCTCAATTTGGGTCTGGGGGCTTTCGTTGGATATGTATACCTGAGAGGTACCTGCAAGGTTGCAGTTCGCGGCCCGAGAAGCACTCTCCGGCCAACATGCCCAACTGCAGCAACAGCTCCCAAAGCGAAGGAGCCAGGACCCAAAGACCTAGCTGGCCTGAAGGGCCCCCAGGGGGCCCCCAAGCAGCCCCTCTCCATTTGGGTCTGGGGGCTTTCGTTGGGCATGGAACCTGGGAGATTCCTGCAAGGTTGCAGTTCGCGGCCCGAGAAGCACTCTCCGGCCAACATGCCCAACTGCAGCAACAGCTCCCAAAGCGAAGGAGCCAGGACCCAAAGACCTAGCTGGCCTGAAGGGCCACCATGGGGCCCCCAAGGAGCTCCTCTCCATTTGGGTCTGGGGGCTTTCGTTGGGCCGGGAACCTGGGAGGTACCTGCAAGATTGCAGTTCGCGGCCCGAGAAGCACTCTCCGGCAAACATGCCCAACTGCAGCAACAGCTCCCAAAGCGAAGGAGCCAGGACCCAAAGACCTAGCTGGCCTGAAGGGCCCCCAGGGGGCCCCCAAGCAGCCCCTCTCCATTTGGGTCTGGGGGCTTTCGTTGGGCCGGGAACCTGGGAGATTCCTGCAAGTTTGCAGTTCGAGGCCCGAGAAACACTCTCCGGCCAACATGCCCAACTGCAGCAACAGCTCCCAAACCGAAGGAGCCAGGACCCAAAGACCTAGCTGGCCTGAAGGGCCCCCAGGGGGCCCCAAAGTAGCCCCTCTCCATTTGGGTCTGGGGGCTTTCGTTGGGCCGGGAACCTGGGAGAATCCTGCAAGGTTGCAGTTCGCGGCCCGAGAAGCACTCTCCGGCCAACATGCCCAACTGCAGCAACAGCTCCCAAAGCGAAGGAGCCAGGACCCAAAGACCTAGCTGGCCTGAAGGGCCCCCACGGGGCCCCCAAGCAGCCCCTCTCCATTTGGGTCTGGGGGCTTTCGTTGGGCCGGGAACCTGGGAGAATCCTGCAAGGTTGCAGTTCGCGGCCCGAGAAGCACTCTCCGCCCAACATGCCCAACTGCAGCAACAGCTCCCAAAGCGAAGGAGCCAGGACCCAAAGACCTAGCTGGCCTGAAGGGCCCCAAGGGGGACCCCAAGCAGCCCCTCTCCATTTGGGTCTGGGGGCTTTTGTTGGGCATGTATACCTGAGAGGTACCTGGAAGTTACACTTCGCGGCCCGAGAAGCACTCTCCGGCCAACATGCCCAACTGCAGCAACAGCTCCCAAAGCGAAGGAGCCAGGACCCAAAGACCTAGCTGGCCTGAAGGGCCCCCAGGGGGCCCCCAAGCAGCCCCTCTCCATTTGGGTCTGGGGGTTTTCGTTGGGCCGGGAACCTGGGAGGTACCTGCAAGGTTGCAGTTCGCGGCCCGAGAAGCACTCTCCGCCCAACATGCCCAACTGCAGCAACAGCTCCCAAACCGAAGGAGCCAGGACCCAAAGACCTAGCTGGCCTGAAGGGCCCCCAGGGGGGCCCCAAGCAGCCCCTCTCAATTTGGGTCTGGGGGCTTTCGTTGGGCCGGGAACCTGGGAGAATCCTGCAAGGTTGCAGTTCGCGGCCCCAGAAGCACTCTCCGGCCAACATGCCCAACTGCAGCAACAGCTCCCAAAGCGAAGGAGCCAGGACCCAAAGACCTAGCTGGCCTGAAGGGCCCCCAGGGGGCCCCCAAGCAGCCCCTCTCCATTTGGGTCTGGGGGCTTTCGTTGGGCCGGGAACCTGGGAGATTCCTGCAAGGTTGCAGTTCGCGGCCCGAGAAGCACTCTCCGGCCAACATGCCCAACTGCAGCAACAGCTCCCAAACCGAATGAGCCAGGACACAAAGACCTAGCTGGCCTGAAGGGCCCCCAGGGGGCCCCCAAGTAGCCCCTCTCAATTTGGGTCTGGGGGCTTTCGTTGGGCATGTATACCTGAGAGGTACCTGCAAGGTTGCAGTTCGCGGCCCGAGAAGCACTCTCCGGCCAACATGCCCAACTGCAGCAACAGCTCCCAAAGCGAAGGAGCCAGGACCCAAAGACCTAGCTGGCCTGAAGGGCCCCCAGGGGGCCACCAAGGGGCTCCTCTCCATTTGGGTCTGGGGGCTTTAGTTGGGCCGGGAACCTGAGAGGTACCTGCAAGGTTGCAGTTCGCGGCCGGAGAAGCACTCTCCGGCCAACATGCTCAACTGCAGCAACAGTTCCCAAACCGAAGGAGCCAGGACACAAAGACCTAGCTGGCCTGAAGGGCCCCAAGGGGGCCCCCAAGCAGCCCCTCTCCATTTGGGTCTGGGGGCTTTTGTTGGGCCGGGAACCTGGGAGATTCCTGCAAGGTTGCAGTTCGCGGCCCGAGAAGCACTCTCCGGCCAACATGCCCAACTGCAGCAACAGCTCCCAAAGCGAAGGAGCCAGGACCCAAAGACCTAGCTGGCCTGAAGGGCCCCAAGGGGGACCCCAAGCAGCCCCTCTCCATTTGGGTCTGGGGGCTTTTGTTGGGCCGGGAACCTGGGAGATTCCTGCAAGGTTGCAGTTCGCGGCCCGAGAAGCACTCTCCGGCCAACATGCCCAACTGCAGCAACAGCTCCCAAAGCGAAGGAGCCAGGACCCAAAGACCTAGCTGGCCTGAAGGGCCCCAAGGGGGACCCCAAGCAGCCCCTCTCCATTTGGGTCTGGGGGCTTTCGTTGGGCCGGGAACCTGGGAGATTCCTGCAAGGTTGCAGTTCTCGGCCCGAGAAGCACTCTCCGGCCAACATGCCCAACTGCAGCAACAGCTCCCAAAGCGAAGGAGCCAGGACCCAAAGACCTAGCTGGCCTGAAGGGCCCCCAGGGGGCCCCCAAGCAGCCCCTCTCCATTTGGGTCTGGGGGCTTTTGTTGGGCATGTATACCTGAGAGGTACCTGGAAGTTACAGTTCGCGGCCCGAGAAGCACTCTCCGGCCAACATGCCCAACTGCAGCAACAGCTCCCAAAGCGAAGGAGCCAGGACCCAAAGACCTAGCTGGCCTGAAGGGCCCCCAGTGGGCCCCCAAGCAGCCCCTCTCCATTTGGGTCTGGGGGTTTTCGTTGGGCCGGGAACCTGGGAGGTACCTGCAAGGTTGCAGTTCGCGGCCCGAGAAGCACTCTCCGGCCAACATGCCCAACTGCAGCAACAGCTCCCAAAGCGAAGGAGCCAGGACCCAAAGACCTAGCTGGCCTGAAGGGCCCCCAGGGGGGCCCCAAGCAGCCCCTCTCCATTTGGGTCTGGGGGCTTTCGTTGGGCCGGGAACCTGGGAGAATCCTGCAAGGTTGCAGTTCGCGGCCCGAGAAGCACTCTCCGGGCAACATGCCCAACTGCAGCAACAGCTCCCAAAGCGAAGGAGCCAGGACCCAAAGAGCTAGGTGGCCTGAAGGGCCCCCAGGGGGCCCCCAAGCAGCCCCTCTCCATTTGGGTCTGGGGGCTTTCGTTGGGCCGGGAACCTGGGAGATTCCTGCAAGGTTGCAGTTCGCGGCCCGAGAAGCACTCTCCGCCCAACATGCCCAACTGCAGCAACAGCTCCCAAAGCGAAGGAGCCAGGACCCAAAGACCTAGCTGGCCTGAAGGGCCCCAAGGGGCCCCCAAGCAGCCCCTCTCCATTTGGGTCTGGGGGCTTTTGTTGGGCATGTATACCTGAGAGGTACCTGGAAGTTACAGTTCGCGGCCCGAGAAGCACTCTCCGGCCAACATGCCCAACTGCAGCAACAGCTCCCAAAGCGAAGGAGCCAGGACCCAAAGACCTAGCTGGCCTGAAGGGCCCCCATGGGGCCCCCAAGCAGCCCCTCTCCATTTGGGTCTGGGGGTTTTCGTTGGGCCGGGAACCTGGGAGGTACCTGCAAGGTTGCAGTTCGCGGCCCGAGAAGCACTCTCCGGCCAACATGCCCAACTGCAGCAACAGCTCCCAAACCGAAGGAGCCAGGACCCAAAGACCTAGCTGGCCTGAAGGGCCCCCAGGGGGGCCCCAAGCAGCCCCTCTCCATTTGGGTCTGGGGGCTTTTGTTGGGCCTGGAACCTGGGAGAATCCTGCAAGGATGCAGTTCGCGGCCGGAGAAGCACTCTCCTGGCAACATGCCCAACTGCAGCAACAGCTCCCAAAGCGAAGGAGCCAGGACCCAAAGACCTAGCTGGCCTGAAGGGCCCCCAGGGGGCCCCCAAGCAGCCCCTCTCCATTTGGGTCTGGGGGCTTTCGTTGGGCCGGGAACCTGGGAGAATCCTGCAAGGTTGCAGTTCGCGGCCCGAGAAGCACTCTCCGGCCAACATGCCCAACTGCAGCAACAGCTCCCAAAGCGAAGGAGCCAGGACCCAAAGACCTAGCTGGCCTGAAGGGCCCCCAGGGGGCCCCCAAGCAGCCCCTCTCAATTTGGGTCTGGGGGCTTTCGTTGGGCATGTATACCTGAGAGGTACCTGCAAGGTTGCAGTTCGCGGCCCGAGAAGCACTCTCCGGCCAACATGCCCAACTGCAGCAACAGCTCCCAAAGCGAAGGAGCCAGGACCCAAAGACCTAGCTGGCCTGAAGGGCCCCCATGGGGCCCACAAGGGGCTCCTCTCCATTTGGGTCTGGGGGCTTTAGTTGGGCCGGGAACCTGAGAGGTACCTGCAAGGTTGCAGTTCGCGGCCGGAGAAGCACTCTCCGGCCAACATGCCCAACTGCAGCAACAGCTCCCAAAGCGAAGGAGCCAGGACCCAAAGACCTAGCTGGCCTGAAGGGCCCCCAGGGGGCCCCCAAGCAGCCCCTCTCAATTTGGGTCTGGGGGCTTTCGTTGGGCCAGGAACCTGGGAGATTCCTTCAAGTTTGCAGTTCGCGGCCCGAGAAGCACTCTCCGCCCAACATGCCCAACTGCAGCAACAGCTCCCAAAGCGAAGGAGCCAGGACCCAAAGACCTAGCTGGCCTGAAGGGCCCCCAGGGGGACCCCAAGCAGCCCCTCTCCATTTGGGTCTGGGGGCTTTCGTTGGGCCGGGAACCTGGGAGGTACCTGCAAGGTTGCAGTTCGCGGCCCGAGAAGCACTCTCCGGCCAACATGCCCAACTGCAGCAACAGCTCCCAAAGCGAAGGAGCCAGGACCCAAAGACCTAGCTGGCCTGAAGGGCCCCCAGGGGGCCACCAAGCAGCCCCTCTCAATTTGGGTCTGGGGGCATTCGTTGGGCATGGATACCTGAGAGGTACCTGCAAGGTTACAGTTCGCGGCCCGAGAAGCACTCTCCGGCCAACATGCTCAACTGCAGCAACAGCTCCCAAACCGAAGGAGCCAGGACCCAAAGACCTAGCTGGCCTGATGGGCCCCCAGGGGGCCCCCAAGCAGCCCCTCTCCATTTGGGTCTGGGGGCTTTCGTTGGGCCGGGAACCTGGGAGAATCCTGCAAGGTTGCAGTTCGCGGCCCGAGCAGCACTCTCCGGCCAACATGCTCAACTGAAGCAACAGCTCCCAAACCGAAGGAGCCAGGACCCAAAGACCTAGCTGGCCTGAAGGGCCCCAAGGGGGACCCCAAGCAGCCCCTCTCCATTTGGGTCTGGGGGCTTTCGTTGGGCATGGATACCTGAGAGGTACCTGCAAGGTTACAGTTCGCGGCCCGAGAAGCACTCTCCGGCCAACATGCACAACTGCAGCAACAGCTCCCAAACCGAAGGAGCCAGGACCCAAAGAGCTAGGTGGCCTGAAGGGCCCCCAGGGGGCCCCCAAGCAGCCCCTCTCCATTTGGGTCTGGGGGCTTTCGTTGGGCATGGAACCTGGGAGATTCCTGCAAGGTTGCAGTTCGCGGCCCGAGAAGCACTCCCCGGCCAACATGCCCAACTGCAGCAACAGCTCCCAAACCGAAGGAGCCAGGACCCAAAGAGCTAGGTGGCCTGAAGGGCCCCCAGGGGGCCCCCAAGCAGCCCCTCTCAATTTGGGTCTGGGGGCTTTCGTTGGGCCGGGAACCTGGGAGAATCCTGCAAGGTTGCAGTTCGCGGCCCGAGAAGCACTCTCCGGCCAACATGCACAACTGCAGCAACAGTTCCCAAACCGAAGGAGCCAGGACCCAAAGACCTAGCTGGCCTGAAGGGCCCCCAGGGGGCCCCCAAGCAGCCCCTCTCCATTTGGGTCTGGGGGCTTTTTTTGGGCCGGGAACCTGGGAGATTCCTGCAAGGTTGCAGTTCGCGGCCCGAGAAGCACTCTCCGGCCAACATGCCCAACTGCAGCAACAGCTCCCAAAGCGAAGGAGCCAGGACCCAAAGACCTAGCTGGCCTGAAGGGCCCACAGGGGGCCCCCAAGCAGCCCCTCTCCATTTGGGTCTGGGGGCTTTCGTTGGGCCGGGAACCTGGGAGATTCCTGCAAGGTTGCAGTTCGCGGCCCGAGAAGCACTCTCCGGCCAACATGCCCAACTGCAGCAACAGCTCCCAAAGCGAAGGAGCCAGGACCCAAAGACCTAGCTGGCCTGAAGGGCCCCAAGGGGGCCCCCAAGCAGCCCCTCTCCATTTGGGTCTGGGGGTTTTCGTTGGGCCGGGAACCTGGGAGGTACCTGCAAGGTTGCAGTTCGCGGCCCGAGAAGCACTCTCCGGCCAACATGCCCAACTGCAGCAACAGCTCCCAAAGCGAAGGAGCCAGGACCCAAAGACCTAGCTGGCCTGAAGGGCCCCCAGGGGGGCCCCAAGCAGCCCCTCTCAATTTGGGTCTGGGGGCTTTCGTTGGGCCGAGAACCTGGGAGAATCCTGCAAGGTTGCAGTTCGCGGCCCGAGAAGCACTCTCCGGCCAACATGCCCAACTGCAGCAACAGCTCCCAAAGCGAAGGAGCCAGGACCCAAAGACCTAGCTGGCCTGAAGGGCCCCCAGGGGGCCCCCAAGCAGCCCCTCTCAATTTGGGTCTGGGGGCTTTCGTTGGGCCGGGAACCTGGGAGAATCCTGCAAGGTTGCAGTTCGCGGCCCGAGAAGCACTCTCCGGCCAACATGCCCAACTGCAGCAACAGCTCCCAAAGCGAAGGAGCCAGGACCCAAAGACCTAGCTGGCCTGAAGGGCCCCCAGGGGGCCCCCAAGCAGCCCCTCTCCATTTGGGTCTGGGGGCTTTCGTTGGGCCGGGAACCTGGGAGAATCCTGCCAGGTTGCAGTTCGCGGCCCGAGAAGCACTCTCCGCCCAACATGCCCAACTGCAGCAACAGCTCCCAAAGCGAAGGAGCCAGGACCCAAAGACCTAGCTGGACTGAAGGGCCCCCATGGGGCCCCCAAGGAGCTCCTCTCATTTAGGTCTGGGGGCTTTCGTTGGGCCGGGAACCTGGGAGGTACCTGCAAGGTTGCAGTTCGCGGCCCGAGAAGCACTCTCCGGCCAACATGCCCAACTGCAGCAACAGCTCCCAAACCGAAGGAGCCAGGACCCAAAGACCTAGCTGGCCTGAAGGGCCCCCAGTGGGCCCCCAAGTAGCCCCTCTCCATTTGGGTCTGGGGGCTTTTGTTGGGCCGGGAACCTGGGAGATTCCTGCAAGGTTGCAGTTCGCGGCCCGAGAAGCACTCTCCGCCCAACATGCCCAACTGCAGCAACAGCTCCCAAAGCGAAGGAGCCAGGACCCAAAGACCTAGCTGGCCTGAAGGGCCCCCATGGGGCCCCCAAGCAGCCCCTCTCCATTTGGGTCTGGGGGCTATTGTTGTGCATGTATACCTGAGAGGTACCTGCAAGTTACAGTTCGCGGCCCGAGAAGCACTCTCCGCCCAACATGCCCAACTGCAGCAACAGCTCCCAAAGCGAAGGAGCCAGGACCCAAAGACCTAGCTGGCCTGAAGGGCCCCCAGGGGGCCCCCAAGCAGCCCCTCTCCATTTGGGTCTGGGGGTTTTCGTTGGGCCGGGAACCTGGGAGGTACCTGCAAGGTTGCAGTTCGCGGCCCGAGAAGCACTCTCCGGCCAACATGCCCAACTGCAGCAACAGCTCCCAAAGCGAAGGAGCCAGGACCCAAAGACCTAGCTGGCCTGAAGGGCCCCCAGGGGGCCCCCAAGAGGCACCTCTCAATTTGGGTCTGGGGGCTTCCGTTGGGCCGGGAACCTGGGAGGTACCTGCAAGGTTGCAGTTCGCGGCCCGAGAAGCACTCTCCGGCCAACATGCCCAACTGCAGCAACAGCTCCCAAAGCGAAGGAGCCAGGACCCAAAGACCTAGCTGGCCTGAAGGGCCCCCAGGGGGGCCCCAAGCAGCCCCTCTCCATTTGGGTCTGGGGGCTTTCGTTGGGCCGGGAACCTGGGAGAATCCTGCAAGGTTGCAGTTCGCGGCCCGAGAAGCACTCTCCGGCCAACATGCCCAACTGCAGCAACAGCTCCCAAAGCGAAGGAGCCAGGACCCAAAGACCTAGCTGGCCTGAAGGGCCCCCAGGGGGCCCCCAAGCAGCCCCTCTCAATTTGGGTCTGGGGGCTTTCGTGGGGCCGGGAACCTGGGAGAATCCTGCAAGGTTGCAGTTCGCGGCCCGAGAAGCACTCTCCGCCCAACATGCCCAACTGCAGCAACAGCTCCCAAAGCGAAGGAGCCAGGACCCAAAGACCTAGCTGGCCTGAAGGGCCCCCAGGGGGGCCCCAAGCAGCCCCTCTCCATTTGGGTCTGGGGGCTTTTGTTGGGCATGTATACCTGAGAGGTACCTGGAAGTTACAGTTCGCGGCCCGAGAAGCACTCTCCGGCCAACATGCCAAACGTGGAGCGACTGCTCCCAAAGCGAAGGAGCCAGGACCCAAAGACCTAGCTGGCCTGAAGGGCCCCCAGGGGGCCCCCAAGCAGCCCCTCTCCATTTGGGTCTGGGGGCTTTCTTTGGGCCGGGAACCTGGGAGAATCCTGCAAGGTTGCAGTTCGCGGCCCGAGAAGCACTCTCCGGCCAACATGCCCAACTGCAGCAACAGCTCCCAAAGCGAAGGAGCCAGGACCCAAAGACCTAGCTGGCCTGAAGGGCCCCCATGGGGCCCCCAAGCAGCCCCTCTCCATTTGGGTCTGGGGGCTTTTGTTGGGCATGTATACCTGAGAGGTACCTGGAAGTTACAGTTCGCGGCCCGAGAAGCACTCTCCGGCCAACATGCCCAACTGCAGCCACAGCTCCCAAAGCGAAGGAGCCAGGACCCAAAGACCTAGCTGGCCTGAAGGGCCCCCAGGGGGCCCCCAAGCAGCCCCTCTCCATTTGGGTCTGGGGGTTTTCGTTGGGTCGGGAACCTGGGAGGTACCTGCAAGGTTGCAGTTCGCGGCCCGAGAAGCACTCTCCGGCAAACATGCTCAACTGCAGCAACAGCTCCCAAACCGAAGGAGCCAGGACCCAAAGACCTAGCTGGCCTGAAGGGCCCCCAGGGGGGCCCCAAGCAGCCCCTCTCAATTTGGGTCTGGGGGCTTTCGTTGGGCCGGGAACCTGGGAGAATCCTGCAAGGTTGCAGTTCGCGGCCCGAGAAGCACTCTCCGGCCAACATGCCCAACTGCAGCAACAGCTCCCAAAGCGAAGGAGCCAGGACCCAAAGACCTAGCTGGCCTGAAGGGCCCCCAGGGGGCCCCCAAGCAGCCCCTTTCAATTTGGGTCTGGGGGCTTTCGTTGGGCCGGGAACCTGGGAGAATCCTGCAAGGTTGCAGTTCGCGGCCCGAGAAGCACTCTCCGCCCAACATGCCCAACTGCAGCAACAGCTCCCAAAGCGAAGGAGCCAGGACCCAAAGACCTAGCTGGCCTGAAGCGCCCCAGGGGGCCCCCAAGCAGCCCCTCTCCATTTGGGTCTGGGGGCTTTCGTTGGGCCAGGAACCTGGGAGATTCCTGCAAGGTTGCAGTTCGCGGCCCGAGAAGCACTCTCCGGCCAACATGCCCAACTGCAGCAACAGCTCCCAAAGCGAAGGAGCCAGGACCCAAAGACCTAGCTGGCCTGAAGGGCCTCCATGGGGCCCCCATGGAGCTCCTCTCCATTTAGGTCTGGGGGCTTTCGTTGGGCCGGGAACCTGGGAGGTATCTGCAAGGTTGCAGTTCGCGGCCCGAGAAGCACTCTCCGGCCAACATGCCCAACTGCAGCAACAGCTCCCAAACCGAAGGAGCCAGGACCCAAAGACCTAGCTGGCCTGAAGGGCCCCCAGGGGGCCCCCAAGCAGCCCCTCTCAATTTGGGTCTGGGGGCTTTCGTTGGGCCGGGAACCTGGGAGATTCCTGCAATGTTGCAGTTCGCGGCACGAGAAGCACTCTCCGGCCAACATGCCCAACTGCAGCAACAGCTCCCAAAGCGAAGGAGCCAGGACCCAAAGACCTAGCTGGCCTGAAGGGCCCCCAGGGGGCCCCCAAGCAGCCCCTCTCCATTTGGGTCTGGGGGCTTTTGTTGGGCATGTATACCTGAGAGGTACCTGCAAGTTACAGTTCGCGGCCCGAGAAGCACTCTCCGGCCAACATGCTCAACTGCAGCAACAGCTCCCAAAGCGAAGGAGCCAGGACCCAAAGACCTAGCTGGCCTGAAGGGCCCCCAGGGGGCCCCCAAGCAGCCCCTCTCCATTTGGGTCTGGGGTTTTTCGTTGGGCCGGGAACCTGGGAGAATCCTGCAAGGTTGCAGTTCGCGGCCCGAGAAGCACTCTCCGGCCAACATGCCCAACTGCAGCAACAGCTCCCAAACCGAAGGAGCCAGGACCCAAAGACCTAGCTGGCCTGAAGGGCCCCCAGGGGGGCCCCAAGCAGCCCCTCTCCATTTGGGTCTGGGGGCTTTCGTTGGGCCGGGAACCTGGGAGGTACCTGCAAGGTTGCAGTTCGCGGCCCGAGAAGCACTCTCCGGCCAACATGCCCAACTGCAGCAACAGCTCCCAAAGCGAAGGAGCCAGGACCCAAAGACCTAGCTGGCCTGAAGGGCCCCCAGGGGGCCCCCAAGCAGCCCCTCTCAATTTGGGTCTGGGGGCTTTCGTTGGGCCGGGAACCTGGGAGAATCCTGCAAGGTTGCAGTTCGCGGCCCGAGAAGCACTCTCCGCCCAACATGCCCAACTGCAGCAACAGCTCCCAAAGCGAAGGAGCCAGGACCCAAAGACCTAGCTGGCCTGAAGGGCCCCAGGGGGCCCCCAAGCAGCCCCTCTCCATTTGGGTCTGGGGGCTTTCGTTGGGCATGGAACCTGGGAGATTCCTGCAAGGTTGCAGTTCGCGGCCCGAGAAGCACTCTCCGGCCAACATGCCCAACTGCAGCAACAGCTCCCAAACCGAAGGAGCCAGGACCCAAAGACCTAGCTGGCCTGAAGGGCCCCCAGGGGGGCCCCAAGGAGCTCCTCTCCATTTAGGTCTGGGGGCTTTCGTTGGGCCGGGAACCTGGGAGGTACCTGCAAGGTTGCAGTTCGCGGCCCGAGAAGCACTCTCCGGCCAACATGCCCAACTGCAGCAACAGCTCCCAAACCGAAGGAGCCAGGACCCAAAGACCTAGCTGGCCTGAAGGGCCCCCAGGGGGCCCCCAAGTAGCCCCTCTCAATTTGGGTCTGGGGGCTTTCGTTGGGCCGGGAACCTGGGAGATTCATGCAAGGTTGCAGTTCGCGGCCCGAGAAGCACTCTCCGCCCAACATGCACAACTGCAGCAACAGCTCCCAAAGCGAAGGAGCCAGGACCCAAAGACCTAGCTGGCCTGAAGGGCCCCCAGGGGGCCCCCAAGCAGCCCCTCTCCATTTGGGTCTGGGGGCTTTTGTTGGGCATGTATACCTGAGAGGTACCTGCAAGTTACAGTTCGCGGCCCGAGAAGCACTCTCCGGCCAACATGCTCAACTGCAGCAACAGCTCCCAAAGCGAAGGAGCCAGGACCCAAAGACCTAGCTGGCCTGAAGGGCCCCCAGGGGGCCCCCAAGCAGCCCCTCTCCATTTGGGTTTGGGGTTTTTCGTTGGGCCGGGAACCTGGGAGGTACCTGCAAGGTTGCAGTTCGCGGCCCGAGAAGCACTCTCCGGCCAACATGCCCAACTGCAGCAACAGCTCCCAAACCGAAGGAGCCAGGACCCAAAGACCTAGCTGGCCTGAAGGGCCCCCACTGGGGCCCCAAGCAGCCCCTCTCAATTTGGGTCTGGGGGCTTTCGTTGGGCCGGGAACCTGGGAGAATCCTGCAAGGTTGCAGTTCGCGGCCCGAGAAGCACTCTCCGGCCAACATGCCCAACTGCAGCAACAGCTCCCAAAGCGAAGGAGCCAGGACCCAAAGACCTAGCTGGCCTGAAGGGCCCCCAGGGGGCCCCCAAGCAGCCCCTCTCCATTTGGGTTTGGGGTTTTTCGTTGGGCCGGGAACCTGGGAGAATCCTGCAAGGTTGCAGTTCGCGGCCCGAGAAGCACTCTCCGGCCAACATGCCCAACTGCAGCAACAGCTCCCAAAGCGAAGGAGCCAGGACCCAAAGACCTAGCTGGCCTGAAGGGCCCCCACTGGGGCCCCAAGCAGCCCCTCTCAATTTGGGTCTGGGGGCTTTCGTTGGGCCGGGAACCTGGGAGAATCCTGCAAGGTTGCAGTTCGCGGCCCGAGAAGCACTCTCCGGCCAACATGCCCAACTGCAGCAACAGCTCCCAAAGCGAAGGAGCCAGGACCCAAAGACCTAGCTGGCCTGAAGGGCCCCCAGGGGGCCCCCAAGCAGCCCCTCTCCATTTGGGTCTGGGGGCTTTCGTTGGGCCGGGAACCTGGGAGAATCCTGCAAGGTTGCAGTTCGCGGTCCGAGAAACACTCTCCGCCCAACATGCCCAACTGCAGCAACAGCTCCCAAAGCGAAGGAGCCAGGACCCAAAGACCTAGCTGGCCTGAAGGGCCCCCGGGGGCCCCCAAGCAGCCCCTCTCCATTTGGGTCTGGGGGCTTTCGTTGGGCATGGAACCTGGGAGATTCCTGCAAGGTTGCAGTTCGCGGCCCGAGAAGCACTCTCCGGCCAACATGCCCAACTGCAGCAACAGCTCCCAAACCGAAGGAGCCAGGACCCAAAGACCTAGCTGGCCTGAAGTGCCCCCAGGGGGCCCCCACGGAGCTCCTCTCCATTTAGGTCTGGGGGCTTTCGTTGGGCCGGGAACCTGGGAGGTACCTGCAAGGTTGCAGTTCGCGGCCCGAGAAGCACTCTCCGGCCAACATGCCCAACTGCAGCAACAGCTCCCAAACCGAAGGAGCCAGGACCCAAAGACCTAGCTGGCCTGAAGGGCCCCCAGGGGGCCCCCAAGTAGCCCCTCTCAATTTGGGTCTGGGGGCTTTCGTTGGGCCGGGAACCTGGGAGATTCCTGCAAGGTTGCAGTTCGCGGCCCGAGAAGCACTCTCCGCCCAACATGCACAACTGCAGCAACAGCTCCCAAAGCGAAGGAGCCAGGACCCAAAGACCTAGCTGGCCTGAAGGGCCCCCAGGGGGCCCCCAAGCAGCCCCTCTCCATTTGGGTCTGGGGGTTTTCGTTGGGCCGGGAACCTGGGAGGTACCTGCAAGGTTGCAGTTCGCGGCCCGAGAAGCACTCTCCGGCCAACATGCCCAACTGCAGCAACAGCTCCCAAACCGAAGGAGCCAGGACCCAAAGACCTAGCTGGCCTGAAGGGCCCCCAGGGGGGCCCCAAGCAGCCCCTCTCAATTTGGGTCTGGGGGCTTTCGTTGGGCCGAGAACCTGGGAGAATCCTGCAAGGTTGCAGTTCGCGGCCCGAGAAGCACTCTCCGGCCAACATGCCCAACTGCAGCAACAGCTCCCAAACCGAAGGAGCCAGGACCCAAAGACCTAGCTGGCCTGAAGGGCCCCCAGGGGGCCCCCAAGAGGCACCTCTCAATTTGGGTCTGGGGGCTTCCGTTGGGCCGGGAACCTGGGAGGTACCTGCAAGGTTGCAGTTCGCGGCCCGAGAAGCACTCTCCGGCCAACATGCCCAACTGCAGCAACAGCTCCCAAACCGAAGGAGCCAGGACCCAAAGACCTAGCTGGCCTGAAGGGCCCCCAGGGGGGCCCCAAGCAGCCCCTCTCCATTTGGGTCTGGGGGCTTTCGTTGGGCCGGGAACCTGGGAGAATCCTGCAAGGTTGCAGTTCGCGGCCCGAGAAGCACTCTCCGGCCAACATGCCCAACTGCAGCAACAGCTCCCAAAGCGAAGGAGCCAGGACCCAAAGACCTAGCTGGCCTGAAGGGCCCCCAGGGGGCCCCCAAGCAGCCCCTCTCAATTTGGGTCTGGGGGCTTTCGTGGGGCCGGGAACCTGGGAGAATCCTGCAAGGTTGCAGTTCGCGGCCCGAGAAGCACTCTCCGGCCAACATGCCCAACTGCAGCAACAGCTCCCAAAGCGAAGGAGCCAGGACCCAAAGACCTAGCTGGCCTGAAGGGCCCCCAGGGGGGCCCCAAGCAGCCCCTCTCCATTTGGGTCTGGGGGCTTTTGTTGGGCATGTATACCTGAGAGGTACCTGGAAGTTACAGTTCGCGGCCCGAGAAGCACTCTCCGGCCAACATGCCCAACTGCAGCAACAGCTCCCAAAGCGAAGGAGCCAGGACCCAAAGACCTAGCTGGCCTGAAGGGCCCCCAGGGGGCCCCCAAGCAGCCCCTCTCCATTTGGGTCTGGGGGCTTTCGTTGGGCCGGGAACCTGGGAGAATCCTGCAAGGTTGCAGTTCGCGGCCCGAGAAGCACTCTCCGGCCAACATGCCCAACTGCAGCAACAGCTCCCAAAGCGAAGGAGCCAGGACCCAAAGACCTAGCTGGCCTGAAGGGCCCCCAGGGGGCCCCCAAGCAGCCCCTCTCCATTTGGGTCTGGGGTTTTTCGTTGGGCCGGGAACCTGGGAGGTACCTGCAAGGTTGCAGTTCGCGGCCCGAGAAGCACTCTCCGGCCAACATGCCCAACTGCAGCAACAGCTCCCAAACCGAAGGAGCCAGGACCCAAAGACCTAGCTGGCCTGAAGGGCCCCCAGGGGGGCCCCAAGCAGCCCCTCTCAATTTGGGTCTGGGGGCTTTCGTTGGGCCGGGAACCTGGGAGAATCCTGCAAGGTTGCAGTTCGCGGCCCGAGAAGCACTCTCCGGCCAACATGCCCAACTGCAGCAACAGCTCCCAAAGCGAAGGAGCCAGGACCCAAAGACCTAGCTGGCCTGAAGGGCCCCCAGGGGGCCCCCAAGCAGCCCCTCTCAATTTGGGTCTGGGGGCTTTCGTTGGGCCGGGAACCTGGGAGAATCCTGCAAGGTTGCAGTTCGCGGCCCGAGAAGCACTCTCCGGCCAACATGCCCAACTGCAGCAACAGCTCCCAAAGCGAAGGAGCCAGGACCCAAAGACCTAGCTGGCCTGAAGGGCCCCCAGGGGGCCCCCAAGCAGCCCTTCTCCATTTGGGTCTGGGGGCTTTCGTTGGGCATGGAACCTGGGAGATTCCTGCAAGGTTGCAGTTCGCGGCCCGAGAAGCACTCTCCGGCCAACATGCCCAACTGCAGCAACAGCTCCCAAACCGAAGGAGCCAGGACCCAAAGACCTTGCTGGCCTGAAGGGCCCCCAGGGGGCCCCCAAGGAGCTCCTCTCAATTTGGGTCTGGGGGCTTTCGTTGGGCCGGGAACCTGGGAGGTACCTGCAAGGTTGCAGTTCGCGGCCCGAGAAGCACTCTCCGGCCAACATGCCCAACTGCAGCAACAGCTCCCAAAGCGAAGGAGCCAGGACCCAAAGACCTAGCTGGCCTGAAGGGCCCCCAGGGGGCCCCAAAGCAGCCCCTCTCCATTTGGGTCTGGGGGCTTTCGTTGGGCCGGGAACCTGGGAGATTCCTGCAAGGTTGCAGTTCTCGGCCCGAGAAGCACTCTCCGGCCAACATGCACAACTGCAGCAACAGCTCCCAAACCGAATGAGCCAGGACACAAAGACCTAGCTGGCCTGAAGGGCCCCCAGGGGGCCCCCAAGTAGCCCCTCTCAATTTGGGTCTGGGGGCTTTCGTTGGGCATGTATACCTGAGAGGTACCTGCAAGGTTGCAGTTCGCGGCCCGAGAAGCACTCTCCGGCCAACATCCCCAACTGCAGCAACAGCTCCCAAACCGAAGGAGCCAGGACCCAAAGACCTAGCTGGCCTGAAGGGCCCCCAGGGGGGCCCCAAGCAGCCCCTCTCAATTTGGGTCTGGGGGCTTTCGTTGGGCCGGGAACCTGGGAGAATCCTGCAAGGTTGCAGTTCGCGGCCCGAGAAGCACTCTCCGCCCAACATGCCCAACTGCAGCAACAGCTCCCAAAGCAAAGGAGCCAGGACCCAAAGACCTAGCTGGCCTGAAGGGCCCCCAGGGGGCCCCCAAGCAGCCCCTCTCCATTTGGGTCTGGGGGCTTTTGTTGGGCAAGTATACCTGAGAGGTACCTGCAAGTTACAGTTCGCGGCCCGAGAAGCACTCTCCGGCCAACATGCCCAACTGCAGCAACAGCTCCCAAAGCGAAGGAGCCAGGACCCAAAGACCTAGCTGGCCTGAAGGGCCCCCAGGGGGCCCCCAAGCAGCCCCTCTCCATTTGGGTCTGGGGGTTTTCATTGGGCCGGGAACCTGGGAGGTACCTGCAAGGTTGCAGTTCGCGGCCCGAGAAGCACTCTCCGGCCAACATGCTCAACTGCAGCAACAGCTCCCAAAGCGAAGGAGCCAGGACCCAAAGACCTAGCTGGCCTGAAGGGCCCCCAGGGGGCCCCCAAGGAGCTCCTCTCAATTTGGGTCTGGGGGCTTTCGTTGGGCCGGGAACCTGGGAGGTACCTGCAAGGTTGCAGTTCGCGGCCCGAGAAGCACTCTCCGGCCAACATGCCCAACTGCAGCAACAGCTCCCAAAGCGAAGGAGCCAGGACCCAAAGACCTAGCTGGCCTGAAGGGCCCCCAGGGGGCCCCAAAGCAGCCCCTCTCCATTTGGGTCTGGGGGCTTTCGTTGGGCCGGGAACCTGGGAGATTACTGCAAGGTTGCAGTTCTCGGCCCGAGAAGCACTCTCCGGCCAACATGCACAACTGCAGCAACAGCTCCCAAACCGAATGAGCCAGGACACAAAGACCTAGCTGGCCTGAAGGGCCCCCAGGGGGCCCCCAAGTAGCCCCTCTCAATTTGGGTCTGGGGGCTTTCGTTGGATATGTATACCTGAGAGGTACCTGCAAGGTTGCAGTTCGCGGCCCGAGAAGCACTCTCCGGCCAACATGCCCAACTGCAGCAACAGCTCCCAAAGCGAAGGAGCCAGGACCCAAAGACCTAGCTGGCCTGAAGGGCCCCCAGGGGGCCCCCAAGCAGCCCCTCTCCATTTGGGTCTGGGGGCTTTCGTTGGGCCGGGAACCTGGGAGAATCCTGCAAGGTTGCAGTTCGCGGCCCGAGAAGCACTCTCCGGCCAACATGCCCAACTGCAGCAACAGCTCCCAAAGCGAAGGAGCCAGGACCCAAAGACCTAGCTGGCCTGGAGTGTCCCCAGGGGGCCCCAAAGCAGCCCCTCTCAATTTGGGTCTGGGGGCTTTCGTTGGGCCGGGAACCTGGGAGAATCCTGCAAGGTTGCAGTTCGCGGCCCGAGAAGCACTCTCCGGCCAACATGCCCAACTGCAGCAACAGCTCCCAAAGCGAAGGAGCCAGGACCCAAAGACCTAGCTGGCCTGAAGGGCCCCCAGGGGGCCCCCAAGCAGCCCCTCTCCATTTGGGTCTGGGGGCTTTCGTTGGGCATGGAACCTGGGAGATTCCTGCAAGGTTGCAGTTCGCGGCCCGAGAAGCACTCTCCGGCCAACATGCCCAACTGCAGCAACAGCTCCCAAAGCGAAGGAGCCAGGACCCAAAGACCTAGCTGGCCTGAAGGGCCCCCATGGGGCCCCCAAGGAGCTCCTCTCCATTTGGGTCTGGGGGCTTTCGTTGGGCCGGGAACCTGGGAGATTCCTGCAAGATTGCAGTTCGCGGCCCGAGAAGCACTCTCCGGCCAACATGCCCAACTGCAGCAACAGCTCCCAAAGCGAAGGAGCCAGGACCCAAAGACCTAGCTGGCCTGAAGGGCCCCCAGGGGGCCCCCAAGCAGCCCCTCTCAATTTGGGTCTGGGGGCTTTCGTTGGGCCGGGAACCTGGGAGATTCCTGCAAGGTTGCAGTTCGCGGCCCGAGAAGCACTCTCCGGCCAACATGCCCAACTGCAGCAACAGCTCCCAAAGCGAAGGAGCCAGGACCCAAAGACCTAGCTGGCCTGAAGGGCCCCCAGGGGGCCCCAAAGTAGCCCCTCTCAATTTGGGTCTGGGGGCTTTCGTTGGGCCGGGAACCTGGGAGAATCCTGCAAGGTTGCAGTTCGCGGCCCGAGAAGCACTCTCCGGCCAACATGCCCAACTGCAGCAACAGCTCCCAAAGCGAAGGAGCCAGGACCCAAAGACCTAGCTGGCCTGAAGGGCCCCCAGGGGGCCCCCAAGCAGCCCCTCTCAATTTGGGTCTGGGGGCTTTCGTTGGGCCGGGAACCTGGGAGAATCCTGCAAGGTTGCAGTTCGCGGCCCGAGAAGCACTCTCCGGCCAACATGCCCAACTGCAGCAACAGCTCCCAAAGCGAAGGAGCCAGGACCCAAAGACCTAGCTGGCCTGAAGGGCCCCCAGGGGGCCCCAAAGCAGCCCCTCTCCATTTGGGTCTGGGGGCTTTCGTTGGGCCGGGAACCTGGGAGATTACTGCAAGGTTGCAGTTCTCGGCCCGAGAAGCACTCTCCGGCCAACATGCACAACTGCAGCAACAGCTCCCAAACCGAATGAGCCAGGACACAAAGACCTAGCTGGCCTGAAGGGCCCCCAGGGGGCCCCCAAGTAGCCCCTCTCAATTTGGGTCTGGGGGCTTTCGTTGGATATGTATACCTGAGAGGTACCTGCAAGGTTGCAGTTCGCGGCCCGAGAAGCACTCTCCGGCCAACATGCCCAACTGCAGCAACAGCTCCCAAAGCGAAGGAGCCAGGACCCAAAGACCTAGCTGGCCTGAAGGGCCCCCAGGGGGCCCCCAAGCAGCCCCTCTCCATTTGGGTCTGGGGGCTTTCGTTGGGCCGGGAACCTGGGAGATTCCTGCAAGGTTGCAGTTCGCGGCCCGAGAAGCACTCTCCGGCCAACATGCCCAACTGCAGCAACAGCTCCCAAAGCGAAGGAGCCAGGACCCAAAGACCTAGCTGGCCTGGAGTGTCCCCAGGGGGCCCTCAAGCAGCCCCTCTCCATTTGGGTCTGGGGGCTTTCGTTGGGCCGGGAACCTGGGAGGTACCTGCAAGATTGCAGTTCGCGGCCCGAGAAGCACTCTCCGGCCAACATGCCCAACTGCAGCAACAGCTCCCAAAGCGAAGGAGCCAGGACCCAAAGACCTAGCTGGCCTGAAGGGCCCCCAGGGGGCCCCCAAGCAGCCCCTCTCAATTTGGGTCTGGGGGCTTTCGTTGGGCGGGGAACCTGGGAGATTCCTGCAAGGTTGCAGTTCGCGGCCCGAGAAGCACTCTCCGGCCAACATGCCCAACTGCAGCAACAGCTCCCAAAGCGAAGGAGCCAGGACCCAAAGACCTAGCTGGCCTGAAGGGCCCCCATGGGGCCCCCAAGGAGCTCCTCTCCATTTGGGTCTGGGGGCTTTCGTTGGGACGGGAACCTGGGAGGTACCTGCAAGATTGCAGTTCGCGGCCCGAGAAGCACTCTCCGGCCAACATGCCCAACTGCAGCAACAGATCCCAAAGCGAAGGAGCCAGGACCCAAAGACCTAGCTGGCCTGAAGGGCCCCCAGGGGGCCCCCAAGCAGCCCCTCTCCATTTGGGTCTGGGGGCTTTCGTTGGGCCGGGAACCTGGGAGATTCCTGCAAGGTTGCAGTTCGAAGCCCGAGAAGCACTCTCCGGCCAACATGCCCAACTGCAGCAACAGCTCCCAAACCGAATGAGCCAGGACCCAAAGACCTAGCTGGCCTGAAGGGCCCCCAGGGGGCCCCAAAGTAGCCCCTCTCAATTTGGGTCTGGGGGCTTTCGTTGGGCCGGGAACCTGGGAGAATCCTGCAAGGTTGCAGTTCGCGGCCCGAGAAGCACTCTCCGGCCAACATGCCCAACTGCAGCAACAGCTCCCAAACCGAAGGAGCCAGGACCCAAAGACCTAGCTGGCCTGAAGGGCCCCCAGGGGGGCCCCAAGCAGCCCCTCTCAATTTGGGTCTGGGGGCTTTCGTTGGGCCGGGAACCTGGGAGATTCCTGCAAGGTTGCAGTTCGCGGCCCGAGAAGCACTCTCCGGCCAACATGCCCAACTGCAGCAACAGCTCCCAAAGCGAAGGAGCCAGGACCCAAAGACCTAGCTGGCCTGAAGGGCCCCCAGGGGGCCCCCAAGCAGCCCCTCTCAATTTGGGTCTGGGGGCTTTCGTTGGGCATGGAACCTGGGAGATTCCTGCAAGGTTGCAGTTCGCGGCCCGAGAAGCACTCTCCGGCCAACATGCCCAACTGCAGCAACAGCTCCCAAACCGAAGGAGCCAGGACCCAAAGACCTAGCTGGCCTGAAGGGCCCCCAGGGGGCCCCCAAGGAGCTCCTCTCAATTTGGGTCTGGGGGCTTTCGTTGGGCCGGGAACCTGGGAGGTACCTGCAAGGTTGCAGTTCGCGGCCCGAGAAGCACTCTCCGGCCAACATGCCCAACTGCAGCAACAGCTCCCAAAGCGAAGGAGCCAGGACCCAAAGACCTAGCTGGCCTGAAGGGCCCCCAGGGGGCCCCCAAGCAGCCCCTCTCCATTTGGGTCTGGGGGCTTTCGTTGGGCCGGGAACCTGGGAGATTACTGCAAGGTTGCAGTTCGCGGCCCGAGAAGCACTCTCCGGCCAACATGCACAACTGCAGCAACAGCTCCCAAACCGAATGAGCCAGGACACAAAGACCTAGCTGGCCTGAAGGGCCCCCAGGGGGCCCCCAAGTAGCCCCTCTCAATTTGGGTCTGGGGGCTTTCGTTGGATATGTATACCTGAGAGGTACCTGCAAGGTTGCAGTTCGCGGCCCGAGAAGCACTCTCCGGCCAACATGCCCAACTGCAGCAACAGCTCCCAAAGCGAAGGAGCCAGGACCCAAAGACCTAGCTGGCCTGAAGGGCCCCCAGGGGGCCCCCAAGCAGCCCCTCTCCATTTGGGTCTGGGGGCTTTCGTTGGGCCGGGAACCTGGGAGAATCCTGCAAGGTTGCAGTTCGCGGCCCGAGAAGCACTCTCCGGCCAACATGCCCAACTGCAGCAACAGCTCCCAAAGCGAAGGAGCCAGGACCCAAAGACCTAGCTGGCCTGGAGTGTCCCCAGGGGGCCCCCAAGCAGCCCCTCTCCATTTGGGTCTGGGGGCTTTCGTTGGGCCGGGAACCTGGGAGGTACCTGCAAGATTGCAGTTCGCGGCCCGAGAAGCACTCTCCGGCCAACATGCCCAACTGCAGCAACAGCTCCCAAAGCGAAGGAGCCAGGACACAAAGACCTAGCTGGCCTGAAGGGCCCCCAGGGGGCCCCCAAGCAGCCCCTCTCAATTTGGGTCTGGGGGCTTTCGTTGGGCGGGGAACCTGGGAGATTCATGCAAGGTTGCAGTTCGCGGCCCGAGAAGCACTCTCCGCCCAACATGCCCAACTGCAGCAACAGCTCCCAAAGCGAAGGAGCCAGGACACAAAGACCTAGCTGGCCTGAAGGGCCCCCAGGGGGCCCCCAAGTAGCCCCTCTCCATTTGGGTCTGGGGGCTTTCGTTGGGCCGGGAACCTGGGAGAATCCTGCAAGGTTGCAGTTCGCGGCCCGAGAAGCACTCTCCGCCCAACATGCACAACTGCAGCAACAGCTCCCAAAGCGAAGGAGCCAGGACCCAAAGACCTAGCTGGCCTGAAGGGCCCCCAGGGGGCCCCCAAGCAGCCCCTCTCAATTTGGGTCTGGGGGCTTTCGTTGGGCCGGGAACCTGGGAGAATCCTGCAAGGTTGCAGTTCGCGGCCCGAGAAGCACTCTCCGGGCAACATGCCCAACTGCAGCAACAGCTCCCAAAGCGAAGGAGCCAGGACCCAAAGACCTAGCTGGCCTGAAGGGCCCCCAGGGGGCCCCCAAGCAGCCCCTCTCAATTTGGGTCTGGGGGCTTTCGTTGGGCCGGGAACCTGGGAGAATCCTGCAAGGTTGCAGTTCGCGGCCTGAGAAGCACTCTCCGGCCAACATGCCCAACTGCAGCAACAGCTCCCAAAGCGAAGGAGCCAGGACCCAAAGACCTAGCTGGCCTGAAGGGCCCCCAGGGGGCCCCCAAGCAGCCCCTCTCCATTTGGGTCTGGGGGCTTTCGTTGGGCCGGGAACCTGGGAGATTCCTGCAAGGTTGCAGTTCGAGGCCCGAGAAGCACTCTCCGGCCAACATGCCCAACTGCAGCAACAGCTCCCAAACCGAATGAGCCAGGACACAAAGACCTAGCTGGCCTGAAGGGCCCCCAGGGGGCCCCCAAGTAGCCCCTCTCAATTTGGGTCTGGGGGCTTTCGTTGGGCATGTATACCTGAGAGGTACCTGCAAGGTTGCAGTTCGCGGCCCGAGAAGCACTCTCCGGCCAACATGCCCAACTGCAGCAACAGCTCCCAAACCGAAGGAGCCAGGACCCAAAGACCTAGCTGGCCTGAAGGGCCCCCAGGGGGGCCCCAAGCAGCCCCTCTCCATTTGGGTCTGGGGGCTTTAGTTGGGCCGGGAACCTGAGAGGTACCTGCAAGGTTGCAGTTCGCGGCCGGAGAAGCACTCTCCGGCCAACATGCCCAACTGCAGCAACAGCTCCCAAACCGAAGGAGCCAGGACCCAAAGACCTAGCTGGCCTGAAGGGCCCCCAGGGGGCCCCCAAGCAGCCCCTCTCCATTTGGGTCTGGGGGCTTTTGTTGGGCATGTATACCTGAGAGGTACCTGGAAGTTATAGTTCGCGGCCCGAGAAGCACTCTCCGGCCAACATGCCCAACTGCAGCAACAGCTCCCAAAGCGAAGGAGCCAGGACCCAAAGACCTAGCTGGCCTGAAGGGCCCCCAGGGGGCCCCCAAGCAGCCCCTCTCCATTTGGGTCTGGGGGTTTTCGTTGGGCCGGGAACCTGGGAGGTACCTGCAAGGTTGCAGTTCGCGGCCCGAGAAGCACTCTCCGGCCAACATGCCCAACTGCAGCAACAGCTCCCAAACCGAAGGAGCCAGGACCCAAAGACCTAGCTGGCCTGAAGGGCCCCCAGGGGGGCCCGAAGCAGCCCCTCTCCATTTGGGTCTGGGGGCTTTCGTTGGGCCGGGAACCTGGGAGAATCCTGCAAGGTTGCAGTTCGCGGCCCGAGAAGCACTCTCCGGCCAACATGCCCAATATCCAGCAACAGCTCCCAAAGCGAAGGAGCCAGGACCCAAAGACCTAGCTGGCCTGAAGGGCCCCCAGGGGGCCCCCAAGAGGCACCTCTCAATTTGGGTCTGGGGGCTTTCGTTGGGTCGGGAACCTGGGAGAATCCTGCAAGGTTGCAGTTCGCGGCCGGAGAAGCACTCTCCGGCCAACATGCCCAACTGCAGCAACAGCTCCCAAACCGAATGAGCCAGGACACAAAGACCTAGCTGGCCTGAAGGGCCCCCAGGGGGCCACCAAGCAGCCCCTCTCAATTTGGGTCTGGGGGCTTTCGTTGGGCATGGATACCTGAGAGGTACCTGCAAGGTTACAGTTCGCGGCCCGAGAAGCACTCTCCGGCCAACATGCCCAACTGCAGCAACAGCTCCCAAAGCGAAGGAGCCAGGACCCAAAGACCTAGCTGGCCTGAAGGGCCCCCAGGGGGCCCCCAAGCAGCCCCTCTCAATTTGGGTCTGGGGGCTTTCGTTGGGCCGGGAACCTGGGAGAATCCTGCAAGGTTGCAGTTCGCGGCCCGAGAAGCACTCTCCGGCCAACATGCCCAACTGCAGCAACAGCTCCCAAAGCGAAGGAGCCAGGACCCAAAGACCTAGCTGGCCTGAAGGGCCCCCAGGGGGCCCCCAAGAGGCTCCTCTCCATTTGGGTCTGGGGGCTTTCGTTGGGCCGGGAACCTGGGAGAATCCTGCAAGGTTGCAGTTCGCGGCCGGAGAAGCACTCTCCGGCCAACATGCCCAACTGCAGCAACAGCTCCCAAAGCGAAGGAGCCAGGACCCAAAGACCTAGCTGGCCTGAAGGGCCCCCAGGGGGCCCCCAAGCAGCCCCTCTCCATTTGGGTCTGGGGGCTTTCGTTGGGCCGGGAACCTGGGAGAATCCTGCAAGGTTGCAGTTCGAGGCCCGAGAAGCACTCTCCGGCCAACATGCCCAACTGCAGCAACAGCTCCCAAAGCGAAGGAGCCAGGACCCAAAGACCTAGCTGGCCTGAAGGGCCCCCAGGGGGCCCCCAAGCAGCCCCTCTCCATTTGGGTCTGGGGGCTTTCGTTGGGCCGGGAACCTGGGAGAATCCTGCAAGGTTGCAGTTCGCGGCCCGAGAAGCACTCTCCGGCCAACATGCCCAATATCCAGCAACAGCTCCCAAAGCGAAGGAGCCAGGACCCAAAGACCTAGCTGGCCTGAAGGGCCCCCAGGGGGCCCCCAAGCAGCCCCTCTCAATTTGGGTCTGGGGGCTTTCGTTGGGCCGGGAACCTGGGAGAATCCTGCAAGGTTGCAGTTCGCGGCCCGAGAAGCACTCTCCGGCCAACATGCCCAACTGCAGCAACAGCTCCCAAAGCGAAGGAGCCAGGACCCAAAGACCTAGCTGGCCTGAAGGGCCCCCAGGGGGCCCCCAAGCAGCCCCTCTCCATTTGGGTCTGGGGGCTTTCGTTGGGCCGGGAACCTGGGAGATTCCTGCAAGGTTGCAGTTCGAGGCCCGAGAAGCACTCTCCGGCCAACATGCCCAACTGCAGCAACAGCTCCCAAACCGAATGAGCCAGGACACAAAGACCTAGCTGGCCTGAAGGGCCCCCAGGGGGCCCCCAAGTAGCCCCTCTCAATTTGGGTCTGGGGGCTTTCGTTGGGCATGTATACCTGAGAGGTACCTGCAAGGTTGCAGTTCGCGGCCCGAGAAGCACTCTCCGGCCAACATGCCCAACTGCAGCAACAGCTCCCAAAGCGAAGGAGCCAGGACCCAAAGACCTAGCTGGCCTGAAGGGCCCCCATGGGGCCCCCAAGGGGCTCCTCTCCATTTGGGTCTGGGGGCTTTAGTTGGGCCGGGAACCTGAGAGGTACCTGCAAGGTTGCAGTTCGCGGCCGGAGAAGCACTCTCCGGCCAACATGCCCAACTGCAGCAACAGCTCCCAAACCGAAGGAGCCAGGACCCAAAGACCTAGCTGGCCTGAAGGGCCCCCAGGGGGCCCCCAAGCAGCCCCTCTCCATTTGGGTCTGGGGGCTTTTGTTGGGCATGTATACCTGAGAGGTACCTGGAAGTTACAGTTCGCGGCCCGAGAAGCACTCTCCGCCCAACATGCCCAACTGCAGCAACAGCTCCCAAAGCGAAGGAGCCAGGACCCAAAGACCTAGCTGGCCTGAAGGGCCCCCAGGGGGCCCCCAAGCAGCCCCTCTCCATTTGGGTCTGGGGGTTTTCGTTGGGCCGGGAACCTGGGAGGTACCTGCAAGGTTGCAGTTCGCGGCCCGAGAAGCACTCTCCGGCCAACATGCCCAACTGCAGCAACAGCTCCCAAACCGAAGGAGCCAGGACCCAAAGACCTAGCTGGCCTGAAGGGCCCCCAGGGGGGCCCGAAGCAGCCCCTCTCCATTTGGGTCTGGGGGCTTTCGTTGGGCCGGGAACCTGGGAGAATCCTGCAAGGTTGCAGTTCGCGGCCCGAGAAGCACTCTCCGGCCAACATGCCCAATATCCAGCAACAGCTCCCAAAGCGAAGGAGCCAGGACCCAAAGACCTAGCTGGCCTGAAGGGCCCCCAGGGGGCCCCCAAGAGGCACCTCTCAATTTGGGTCTGGGGGCTTTCGTTGGGCCGGGAACCTGGGAGAATCCTGCAAGGTTGCAGTTCGCGGCCCGAGAAGCACTCTCCGGCCAACATGCCCAACTGCAGCAACAGCTCCCAAAGCGAAGGAGCCAGGACCCAAAGACCTAGCTGGCCTGAAGGGCCCCCAGGGGGCCACCAAGCAGCCCCTCTCAATTTGGGTCTGGGGGCTTTCGTTGGGCATGGATACCTGAGAGGTACCTGCAAGGTTACAGTTCGCGGCCCGAGAAGCACTCTCCGGCCAACATGCCCAACTGCAGCAACAGCTCCCAAAGCGAAGGAGCCAGGACCCAAAGACCTAGCTGGCCTGAAGGGCCCCCAGGGGGCCCCCAAGCAGCCCCTCTCAATTTGGGTCTGGGGGCTTTCGTTGGGCCGGGAACCTGGGAGAATCCTGCAAGGTTGCAGTTCGCGGCCGGAGAAGCACTCTCCGGCCAACATGCCCAACTGCAGCAACAGCTCCCAAAGCGAAGGAGCCAGGACCCAAAGACCTAGCTGGCCTGGAATGTCCCCAGGGGGCCCCAAAGCAGCCCCTCTCAATTTGGGTCTGGGGGCTTTCGTTGGGCCGGGAACCTGGGAGAATCCTGCAAGGTTGCAGTTCGCGGCCCGAGAAGCACTCTCCGCCCAACATGCACAACTGCAGCAACAGCTCCCAAAGCGAAGGAGCCAGGACCCAAAGACCTAGCTGGCCTGAAGGGCCCCCAGGGGGCCCCCAAGCAGCCCCTCTCCATTTGGGTCTGGGGGCTTTCGTTGGGCCGGGAACCTGGGAGAATCCTGCAAGGTTGCAGTTCGCGGCCGGAGAAGCACTCTCCGGGCAACATGCCCAACTGCAGCAACAGCTCCCAAAGCGAAGGAGCCAGGACCCAAAGACCTAGCTGGCCTGAAGGGCCCCCAGGGGGCCCCCAAGCAGCCCCTCTCCATTTGGGTCTGGGGGCTTTCGTTGGGCCGGGAACCTGGGAGATTCCTGCAAGGTTGCAGTTCGCGGCCCGAGAAGCACTCTCCGGCCAACATGCCCAACTGCAGCAACAGCTCCCAAACCGAATGAGCCAGGACACAAAGACCTAGCTGGCCTGAAGGGCCCCCAGGGGGCCCCCAAGTAGCCCCTCTCAATTTGGGTCTGGGGGCTTTCGTTGGGCATGTATACCTGAGAGGTACCTGCAAGGTTGCAGTTCGCGGCCCGAGAAGCACTCTCCGGCCAACATGCCCAACTGCAGCAACAGCTCCCAAAGCGAAGGAGCCAGGACCCAAAGACCTAGCTGGCCTGAAGGGCCCCCAGGGGGCCCCCAAGGGGCTCCTCTCCATTTGGGTCTGGGGGCTTTAGTTGGGCCGGGAACCTGAGAGGTACCAGCAAGGTTGCAGTTCGCGGCCGGAGAAGCACTCTCCGGCCAACATGCCCAACTGCAGCAACAGCTCCCAAAGCGAAGGAGCCAGGACCCAAAGACCTAGCTGGCCTGAAGGGCCCCCAGGGGGCCCCCAAGCAGCCCCTCTCCATTTGGGTCTGGGGGCTTTTGTTGGGCATGTATACCTGAGAGGTACCTGGAAGTTACAGTTCGCTGCCCGAGAAGCACTCTCCGGCCAACATGCCCAACTGCAGCAACAGCTCCCAAAGCGAAGGAGCCAGGACCCAAAGACCTAGCTGGCCTGAAGGGCCCCCAGGGGGCCCCCAAGCAGCCCCTCTCCATTTGGGTCTGGGGGTTTTCGTTGGGCCGGGAACCTGGGAGGTACCTGCAAGGTTGCAGTTCGCGGCCCGAGAAGCACTCTCCGGCCAACATGCCCAACTGCAGCAACAGCTCCCAAACCGAAGGAGCCAGGACCCAAAGACCTAGCTGGCCTGAAGGGCCCCCAGGGGGGCCCCGAGCAGCCCCTCTCCATTTGGGTCTGGGGGCTTTCGTTGGGCCGGGAACCTGGGAGAATCCTGCAAGGTTGCAGTTCGCGGCCCGAGAAGCACTCTCCGGCCAACATGCCCAATATCCAGCAACAGCTCCCAAAGCGAAGGAGCCAGGACCCAAAGACCTAGCTGGCCTGAAGGGCCCCCAGGGGGCCCCCAAGAGGCACCTCTCAATTTGGGTCTGGGGGCTTTCGTTGGGCCGGGAACCTGGGAGAATCCTGCAAGGTTGCAGTTCGCGGCCCGAGAAGCACTCTCCGGGCAACATGCCCAACTGCAGCAACAGCTCCCAAAGCGAAGGAGCCAGGACCCAAAGACCTAGCTGGCCTGAAGGGCCCCCAGGGGGCCCCCAAGCAGCCCCTCTCCATTTGGGTCTGGGGGCTTTCGTTGGGCCGGGAACCTGGGAGAATCCTGCAAGGTTGCAGTTCACGGCCCGAGAAGCACTCTCCGGCCAACATGCCCAACTGCAGCAACAGCTCCCAAAGCGAAGGAGCCAGGACCCAAAGACCTAGCTGGCCTGAAGGGCCCCCATGGGGCCCCCAAGCAGCCCCTCTCCATTTGGGTCTGGGGGCTTTCGTTGGGCCGGGAACCTGGGAGATTCCTGCAAGGTTGCAGTTCGAGGCCCGAGAAGCACTCTCCGGCCAACATGCCCAACTGCAGCAACAGCTCCCAAACCGAATGAGCCAGGACACAAAGACCTAGCTGGCCTGAAGGGCCCCCAGGGGGCCCCCAAGTAGCCCCTCTCAATTTTGGGTCTGGGGGCTTTCGTTGGGCATGTATACCTGAGAGGTACCTGCAAGGTTGCAGTTCGCGGCCCGAGAAGCACTCTCCGCCCAACATGCCCAACTGCAGCAACAGCTCCCAAAGCGAAGGAGCCAGGACCCAAAGACCTAGCTGGCCTGAAGGGCCCCCATGGGGCCCCCAAGGGGCTCCTCTCCATTTGGGTCTGGGGGCTTTAGTTGGGCCGGGAACCTGAGAGGTACCTGCAAGGTTGCAGTTCGCGGCCGGAGAAGCACTCTCCGGCCAACATGCCCAACTGCAGCAACAGCTCCCAAAGCGAAGGAGCCAGGACCCAAAGACCTAGCTGGCCTGAAGGGCCCCCAGGGGGCCCCCAAGCAGCCCCTCTCAATTTGGGTCTGGGGGCTTTCGTTGGGCCGGGAACCTGGGAGATTCCTTCAAGTTTGCAGTTCGCGGCCCGAGAAGCACTCTCCGGCCAACATGCCCAACTGCAGCAACAGCTCCCAAAGCGAAGGAGCCAGGACCCAAAGACCTAGCTGGCCTGAAGGGCCCCCAGGGGGCCACCAAGCAGCCCCTCTCAATTTGGGTCTGGGGGCTTTCGTTGGGCATGGATACCTGAGAGGTACCTGCAAGGTTACAGTTCGCGGCCCGAGAAGCACTCTCCGGCCAACATGCCCAATATCCAGCAACAGCTCCCAAAGCGAAGGAGCCAGGACCCAAAGACCTAGCTGGCCTGAAGGGCCCCCAGGGGGCCCCCAAGAGGCACCTCTCAATTTGGGTCTGGGGGCTTTCGTTGGGCCGGGAACCTGGGAGAATCCTGCAAGGTTGCAGTTCGCGGCCGGAGAAGCACTCTCCGGCCAACATGCCCAACTGCAGCAACAGCTCCCAAAGCGAAGGAGCCAGGACCCAAAGACCTAGCTGGCCTGAAGGGCCCCCAGGGGGCCACCAAGCAGCCCCTCTCAATTTGGGTCTGGGGGCTTTCGTTGGGCATGGATACCTGAGAGGTACCTGCAAGGTTACAGTTCGCGGCCCGAGAAGCACTCTCCGGCCAACATGCCCAACTGCAGCAACAGCTCCCAAAGCGAAGGAGCCAGGACCCAAAGACCTAGCTGGCCTGAAGGGCCCCCAGGGGGCCCCCAAGCAGCCCCTCTCAATTTGGGTCTGGGGGCTTTCGTTGGGCCGGGAACCTGGGAGAATCCTGCAAGGTTGCAGTTCGCGGCCGGAGAAGCACTCTCCGGCCAACATGCCCAACTGCAGCAACAGCTCCCAAAGCGAAGGAGCCAGGACCCAAAGACCTAGCTGGCCTGGAGTGTCCCCAGGGGGCCCCAAAGCAGCCCCTCTCAATTTGGGTCTGGGGGCTTTCGTTGGGCCGGGAACCTGGGAGAATCCTGCAAGGTTGCAGTTCGCGGCCCGAGAAGCACTCTCCGCCCAACATGCACAACTGCAGCAACAGCTCCCAAAGCGAAGGAGCCAGGACCCAAAGACCTAGCTGGCCTGAAGGGCCCCCAGGGGGCCCCCAAGCAGCCCCTCTCCATTTGGGTCTGGGGGCTTTCGTTGGGCCGGGAACCTGGGAGAATCCTGCAAGGTTGCAGTTCGCGGCCGGAGAAGCACTCTCCGGGCAACATGCCCAACTGCAGCAACAGCTCCCAAAGCGAAGGAGCCAGGACCCAAAGACCTAGCTGGCCTGAAGGGCCCCCAGGGGGCCCCCAAGCAGCCCCTCTCCATTTGGGTCTGGGGGCTTTCGTTGGGCCGGGAACCTGGGAGATTCCTGCAAGGTTGCAGTTCGAGGCCCGAGAAGCACTCTCCGGCCAACATGCCCAACTGCAGCAACAGCTCCCAAACCGAATGAGCCAGGACACAAAGACCTAGCTGGCCTGAAGGGCCCCCAGGGGGCCCCCAAGTAGCCCCTCTCAATTTGGGTCTGGGGGCTTTCGTTGGGCATGTATACCTGAGAGGTACCTGCAAGGTTGCAGTTCGCGGCCCGAGAAGCACTCTCCGGCCAACATGCCCAACTGCAGCAACAGCTCCCAAAGCGAAGGAGCCAGGACCCAAAGACCTAGCTGGCCTGAAGGGCCCCCAGGGGGCCCCCAAGGGGCTCCTCTCCATTTGGGTCTGGGGGCTTTAGTTGGGCCGGGAACCTGAGAGGTACCAGCAAGGTTGCAGTTCGCGGCCGGAGAAGCACTCTCCGGCCAACATGCCCAACTGCAGCAACAGCTCCCAAAGCGAAGGAGCCAGGACCCAAAGACCTAGCTGGCCTGAAGGGCCCCCAGGGGGCCCCCAAGCAGCCCCTCTCCATTTGGGTCTGGGGGCTTTTGTTGGGCATGTATACCTGAGAGGTACCTGGAAGTTACAGTTCGCTGCCCGAGAAGCACTCTCCGGCCAACATGCCCAACTGCAGCAACAGCTCCCAAAGCGAAGGAGCCAGGACCCAAAGACCTAGCTGGCCTGAAGGGCCCCCAGGGGGCCCCCAAGCAGCCCCTCTCCATTTGGGTCTGGGGGTTTTCGTTGGGCCGGGAACCTGGGAGGTACCTGCAAGGTTGCAGTTCGCGGCCCGAGAAGCACTCTCCGGCCAACATGCCCAACTGCAGCAACAGCTCCCAAACCGAAGGAGCCAGGACCCAAAGACCTAGCTGGCCTGAAGGGCCCCCAGGGGGGCCCCGAGCAGCCCCTCTCCATTTGGGTCTGGGGCTTTCGTTGGGCCGGGAACCTGGGAGAATCCTGCAAGGTTGCAGTTCGCGGCCCGAGAAGCACTCTCCGGCCAACATGCCCAATATCCAGCAACAGCTCCCAAAGCGAAGGAGCCAGGACCCAAAGACCTAGCTGGCCTGAAGGGCCCCCAGGGGGCCCCCAAGAGGCACCTCTCAATTTGGGTCTGGGGGCTTTCGTTGGGCCGGGAACCTGGGAGAATCCTGCAAGGTTGCAGTTCGCGGCCCGAGAAGCACTCTCCGGCCAACATGCCCAACTGCAGCAACAGCTCCCAAAGCGAAGGAGCCAGGACCCAAAGACCTAGCTGGCCTGAAGGGCCCCCAGGGGGCCCCCAAGCAGCCCCTCTCCATTTGGGTCTGGGGGCTTTCGTTGGGCCGGGAACCTGGGAGAATCCTGCAAGGTTGCAGTTCACGGCCCGAGAAGCACTCTCCGGCCAACATGCCCAACTGCAGCAACAGCTCCCAAAGCGAAGGAGCCAGGACCCAAAGACCTAGCTGGCCTGAAGGGCCCCCATGGGGCCCCCAAGCAGCCCCTCTCCATTTGGGTCTGGGGGCTTTCGTTGGGCCGGGAACCTGGGAGATTCCTGCAAGGTTGCAGTTCGAGGCCCGAGAAGCACTCTCCGGCCAACATGCCCAACTGCAGCAACAGCTCCCAAACCGAATGAGCCAGGACACAAAGACCTAGCTGGCCTGAAGGGCCCCCAGGGGGCCCCCAAGTAGCCCCTCTCAATTTTGGGTCTGGGGGCTTTCGTTGGGCATGTATACCTGAGAGGTACCTGCAAGGTTGCAGTTCGCGGCCCGAGAAGCACTCTCCGGCCAACATGCCCAACTGCAGCAACAGCTCCCAAAGCGAAGGAGCCAGGACCCAAAGACCTAGCTGGCCTGAAGGGCCCCCATGGGGCCCCCAAGGGGCTCCTCTCCATTTGGGTCTGGGGGCTTTAGTTGGGCCGGGAACCTGAGAGGTACCTGCAAGGTTGCAGTTCGCGGCCGGAGAAGCACTCTCCGGCCAACATGCCCAACTGCAGCAACAGCTCCCAAAGCGAAGGAGCCAGGACCCAAAGACCTAGCTGGCCTGAAGGGCCCCCAGGGGGCCCCCAAGCAGCCCCTCTCCATTTGGGTCTGGGGGCTTTCGTTGGGCCGGGAACCTGGGAGATTCCTTCAAGTTTGCAGTTCGCGGCCCGAGAAGCACTCTCCGGCCAACATGCCCAACTGCAGCAACAGCTCCCAAAGCGAAGGAGCCAGGACCCAAAGACCTAGCTGGCCTGAAGGGCCCCCAGGGGGCCACCAAGCAGCCCCTCTCAATTTGGGTCTGGGGGCTTTCGTTGGGCATGGATACCTGAGAGGTACCTGCAAGGTTACAGTTCGCGGCCCGAGAAGCACTCTCCGGCCAACATGCCCAATATCCAGCAACAGCTCCCAAAGCGAAGGAGCCAGGACCCAAAGACCTAGCTGGCCTGAAGGGCCCCCAGGGGCCCCCAAGAGGCACCTCTCAATTTGGGTCTGGGGGGCTTTCGTTGGGCCGGGAACCTGGGAGAATCCTGCAAGGTTGCAGTTCGCGGCCGGAGAAGCACTCTCCGGCCAACATGCCCAACTGCAGCAACAGCTCCCAAAGCGAAGGAGCCAGGACCCAAAGACCTAGCTGGCCTGAAGGGCCCCCAGGGGGCCACCAAGCAGCCCCTCTCAATTTGGGTCTGGGGGCTTTCGTTGGGCATGGATACCTGAGAGGTACCTGCAAGGTTACAGTTCGCGGCCCGAGAAGCACTCTCCGGCCAACATGCCCAACTGCAGCAACAGCTCCCAAAGCGAAGGAGCCAGGACCCAAAGACCTAGCTGGCCTGAAGGGCCCCCAGGGGGCCCCCAAGCAGCCCCTCTCAATTTGGGTCTGGGGGCTTTCGTTGGGCCGGGAACCTGGGAGAATCCTGCAAGGTTGCAGTTCGCGGCCCGAGAAGCACTCTCCGGCCAACATGCCCAACTGCAGCAACAGCTCCCAAAGCGAAGGAGCCAGGACCCAAAGACCTAGCTGGCCTGGAGTGTCCCCAGGGGGCCCCAAAGCAGCCCCTCTCAATTTGGGTCTGGGGGCTTTCGTTGGGCCGGGAACC